>NC_051067.1:128974314-129219314 GCF_004664715.2 Peromyscus leucopus | reverse complement strand
GTCTGATTCATTACAGCGTGCAGGCAGGTCGGAGGCTGACTCATAGGTACTTTCTGAGAGGGACAATTAGGGGCCACGGCTTCTAGAACATTAACCATCCCCCAGATATCAGCTGAGCTGGGAACAGATGGAGACTCTCACACTTTTAAAGACTCTCTGGGGCTGAGGACAGAGACGGCTCTGGACCACCAAGGGAAGATCTGGTCCTGACTGCCCCCGTGACCATGAGCCCTTTGACCTGTCACTGAGTGACTTAGTTCTCCACCAGTTCCTCATGTGTAAAATGAGGATGGCAGTGTAGGCAGCCCCTCAAAAGGCTCCCCACTATTACCTAGGCAGCATGAATGGCACCAGGAAAATTCATTGTGTCATCTCTTTCAGATTTTAAAGAGAATTTTTGATTTTTTTTTAATGAAGAAAACTGTGCATTCTAGTGAGGGCATCAGGCCTTCCAAGCAAGCTTCTCATAAAGTTAAAGAAGGAGGAGATTGGGATGTAACCCACTCTTTCTCTTCCAAGAAGTGATGTATGCCCCTGAGCCAGAAAATGGACCCAGCTGGGCTTCCTGGGAGTCCATAGCTCCATTTGGTGGTTGTATTGGTTACTGTGGCAAACACCTGACCAAAGCCACTTAAGGAGGGCAGGGTTTGTTTCAGACCATAGTTTTGGGGTACAGCCCATCAAGGTGGGGAATACACCGAGGCAGGAGTCTTAGGCAGCTGGTCATGTTGCATCCACAGTCAGAGAGATGAATGCTGATGCTTAGCTTACACTCCCCCTTTTTTATTCAGTCCAGGACCCCAGTCCACAGAACGGAGCTACTCACTTCAGGATGGGTCTTCCCAATTCTGTTAATAGAATTTACAAATTCTCTCACAGACATGCCTAGCAGTTTGCTTCCACGAGGATTCTCAACCTCAGCAAGTAAACAAACACCGTGCAGCGCTCAGTGACACAGGCAGCCGCACCCTTTGGATTGTCTTTTCTTCCATTGGAAGCTGGTTGCAGGTTTTGAGGAGTAAGAATTCCTGGGATGAACAGTTAATGAAACACCAGGCAAGCTACAGGCAGATCAAGAGCGTTCACACAGCAGTGTGTTGGTGAGCTCTAGAGTCCTGGGCAAGCTGTGTCAGGTGACTCTCAGGAGCCAGACAGACACATCTCACCTTCCTGACTCATCTCCTGGACCCCACTCCAGAGACCCCGCTTCCAAGACATCTCTCAATCACAGACTGGCTACAGGGCACAGCGAGATGAAGGCTTGTGAGAGCCGCAGCATGTACGGATTGATAGATGGGCTCCAGAACCAAATACAGCATTAGTTACTGGATTCAGCTGGAGCGATGGGAAAGGTGACCTTGAAAGAGAAGAGCACTGTGCACAGTGCTTTCACACCCTTGTTCACAGGACATCATGACTGCACCCCGGGCTGGGAAGGCTGCTCACTGCCCTGTGGTAAAGTGACATCTGATCTACAGCCACTTGCTGTGTCCATGATATTCCCAGTCCTTCTCTGTACAAGGGAAGCATTGATGACCAGACATTCAAGATTGGGAGGCAAGGAAGGGCAATTCTCTTTACATCAGGAAAGTCAACCAGTGTACTTTTAATTTTCAAGCTCCAGGAATGGAACCCAGGTCCTTGCCTATATTAGCAAGTGCTCTGCTGCTGAATCATATACCCAAACCTTGTTTTTCTTTTTAGACAGAGTCTATGCAGTCTACACTAGCCTCAAACTTAGAATTTTGCTACTTTTGTCTGCTGAATGCTGAGATTGCAGGTGTGTGCTTTCTCGCCTGCCCTGGCTCACATTTGACTTCACCCTAGTTGCAAAATTAATTTGAGGTATTTCATAAAATATGCAAAAATAGTAATATAAACTTACACGAAGGGAGCAATTAAGACAAGGAGAAAATAATAGAAATAATAATGAAAATGCAAATCAGCTGAGGCCATCTGTATGTGATGCTCCTGCAGGGCCACAGTACATGGGTTGTGCCAGCTGCTGGTTTTGCTGGTAGCCAAAATGAATAAGCAGCTAAAAGGTTCATAGAGGACAGGGGATGTAGCTCAGTGGTTGGGCACTTCCCAGATGTGCATGAGGCCCTAGGTTCAAACCCCAGCATGGGGTGGGTTTCTCAGAGCTCACAAGCACAAATCAAATCAGCACATTTGTGTGTGTGTGTGTGTGTGTGTGTGTGTGTGTGTGTGTGTGTGTGTGTGTGCAAAGTCTTACTACGATGCTACACTGGGCCAGATGAGATGAGAAGCCTGTAGGTCCAAGATGGAAAAGTGGTCCAGGAGCAACGGGGGGCATTGAGCATTTAAAAGCAGGGTAGCTGGGCTCCCAGCTCTTCTGTTCAAGTGGTTACTCTTAGAGAACCTCCTTGGCCCTTTGCGGGCTGGGATGGGGTCTCTGTTCAGAAAGAAGGGGGCCTTTGCTAATAGAGATGGGAAGGGCTCATTCCGCATGCCAGACAGCTGTTTCAGAAGGTCCACCAGAAGCTGTGGAAGAAGGAGGTCACTAGAGAGTTCCAGAATCTTGTTTTTCAAGTCAGCTAGAATACAGGTATCAGTAGGGACAGGGTGCCATCTGTTTCCATCCCCATCTCCATTCCGATCCCATCCTGTCTCCATCCTCATCTCCACCCAATCCCCTCATCCCCATCCCTATCGCTTATCCTTTTCTCCATCCCCAATCCCAACCCTTCCCATCTTCATCCTCATTCCCATCTCCTCCCTAGTATTCACCCATCCCCACTCCCATCATCATCCCCATTCCCGTCCCTATCCCCACCTCCACCCTCATCTCCGTCTTCCATTCCTATTCCCATCCCATCCTCTTCTCCTTCCCATCCCATCCTTAACCCTTATTCATGGATGCTGTTACTAAACAGTTGCTGTCTTCCAGGCATTTGATTAAACACACTGATATTTTCTAGGAATTTTTGATGGCCAAATAGTTTCTTCTTTCAGCTTTACTGAGGCATGATCACCCTAAAGTGTGTGTGTATTCAAGGTGCATAGCGTGATGTTTTGGTACATTTACACAAAGAACTGCAATCTCTCTCATCAGCACATCTGTCACCTGTCATAGCTGTGTGTGTGTGTGTGTGTGTGTGTGTGTGTGTGTGTGTGTGTGTGTGTGGTGAGCACACATCACATTCATTTTTCTTAGCAAATCTCGAACATACAGCATGTCGACACCAACTACAGACCACAGAGTATGTCAGGTATCCCAAACGTGGGACTCAGAGCCTGGACCTTTGACCAGTGTCTCCTCGTTACCCCAGCCCCAGAATACCATTTAGACAGAAGAGGTTGAACTAAAGAAAACACAGTGTAAGGTAATGTGTGATGACACGCGCCTGTGGCTGCAGCACTTGGGAGGATGAGGCAGGAAGACTGGGTGCTACTGGCCAAGATGGACTACACAGGGAGACCTGCACCCCACCCACAAATGTCAATGTTCCCACGTTCCATTTCCAGAAGTAATGCTGCTAAGATCTGAGCACAGGTGAATCCAGTACAAATCCTTGCTTTTAAATCCACGGGGTTTGTTGTTGTTGTTTTTAAATTCACAACTTCTAACACCGAAAGTAAAATCTGAGCAGGCCCTTCTGACGTGTCTCTTAATATAACCAAGGGATATTACAACCATTCCAAGACTGTCAAACCACAGATGTTTTAAAGAACAAGAGAGCTACATAAAGAACAAGCAACATTTACTTTTCAAATTAATTTCTTAAAATTTTTATAAACTTTACTATGGAAAGAATCTTGCAAATAAGTAAAACATCACACACAAAAACTAACCAACCCCAGAGTCCATACAACGTAAGGAACTTACAAAATTTCTGTATACATATATACACACGTAAAGTATCTTTATTATACTGATGAAGGATCTTTATCACCTCCATGCAATCTTTTGCTGTTACTAGTGTTAGAACAATGTATTGTCACTATTTTTTGGTCTTGGTTTGCTCAATTGAGACACAATGACCCATAGATCTAGATGTAGGTGGTGTGCTGTGATCAAACCTCACAATGGAAGTGTGTATTACACACGGAGGTGGGCACACATCGCGTCTCTGCTCCTAATAAAGAATGACATTTACTTTGCATTCTTGCCCCCCAGTCAGCCAAAGGTTTTTGTGATGAACGAGATGGGGAAGCTCCATTTTGCTCAGATTCAAATGAAAACAAATAAAATGTAAGATGTTTGGGTATTTTGTTTGCTTTTATTTTTTGGTAGTTTAAAAAATTATGTTTATTTATTGTTGATTTATTGTGCGGGTGTGTGCACATGGGCACATGCACGTAGCCTTGCATTCCACAACATTCTTGCAGAGGTCAGAGGGCAATTGGAGGTCAGAAGACAACCTTCCATCTTTTAGGTTTGAGATAAATTTCAGGACCTTAGCCTTGACAGCAAGCATCTCTATCCCCTCAGTGATATTGCCAGTCCAAAGCTGCTTCTCTACTTATTTAGATAGTTATCTGGTTATCTATAGACATAGGCATAAACATAGATCTATCTATCATCTGTCTGTCTATCTATCTATCTATCTATCTATCTATCTATCTATCTGCAGGCACATATGATATGGCACATGTGTGGAGGTCAGAGGATGACTTCCAGGATTCAATTCTTTCCTGCTACCTTGGGATCCAGTGTATGGTCCTACATCCACAAGTCTATGAACATCACAAACTGGGACTCCTTGGATTATACAAAAAAATGGACATGAAATTTGGAAGGAAAATGATGAGAATTTAAGGGTAGCAGGATGAGGGGATAAATATGATCAAAATACATTGCATACATGTATGAAACTTTCAAAGGATAAATCCAAAACATATTTTAAATACTGGAAAAATATTCAGACTAAATCTTTATTAGAGAGAGAGGGAGAGGGAGCAAGAGAGAGAGCGAGAGCGAGAGAGCGAGAGAGCGAGAGAGCGAGAGAGAGAGAGAGAGAGAGAGAGAGAGAGAGAGAGAGAGAGAGAGAGAGTTCTTATGAACAGGCACCCAGGGTGGAAAAAAAGCAGTGAGACATTAAGAACTCCAAATCACTGAGTATTTTTAAAGGCACATACATTGTTGTGATAAAAGAAAACCGGTGTATTAAAAGCAGAATGAAAGAATAAGAGCAATATTATTTGAAACACTTTAGATGTATTAGCTCATTTTCACTTTTAATAACCTTGTGAAGGCAGTACCCTCATTGTCCCTGGCCTTTAGACTTCTGTGAGCTGCCTAGGGTGGCCGTGGGAGGCCAGGACAGAAGGTCTAATCACCCCCTGCCTCCAGAGCCTTCAGTCTCAATCTCTTGCTCCACTAAAAAGGAAGGCCTTGAATGCCAGCCCAGGAACATTTGATGTTGAGATCCAACCCCTCTGCCTTCTGAAGGCGGGCCCAGGACTTTCCCAGAGGGCAGCTCTGAGCCTGAGATCCACTGGATGGGGAGGCAGCTGGGCCCCAATGTTCTCTGCCTTACAGTTCCATGCATAATTTTAGCTTAATGAATTAGCCAACGTGGGCATTAAAAAGGCTCAGTCATGCACCCCTGGAATGTCTGAAGAAAGGCAGCTTGCTGACAGACAGCCCTGAAAGAGTTCTCCCTTAGCTGCTCTGATGTGCTGTGGCAGTAGTCAGGACAGGAAGGAGGAAGAACTGACTGGTCTCAAGAGGGTCCTGGACTCAAAGGGGAGATTGTGTTTAAGGCTTAGAAATGCACTGTCTTCCTATACTACACATAGAGATTCGAGTCCATCTTCCATGTCACTGAATTCACAGTCAAGGAAAACAAGATGCTACAGAGGCAGAAATGACTGCACAGTCTGTGTAATATTTAATTCAGATTACAAAAGCATCCACCCAGAGCCATGTGAGCCTCGTGCTGTACGGTTGCTTTTCTTTAAACTCTGATGTGAAAGTTTAGTAAGAATTATTTCTTCAGAGAGTGAGGCTCTTGTAGAATCTGAGGACATGGCATCAATACCTTAGCCTTTTCCCCCATATGAGAACTCCATACTTAAGGGTGTGTGTGTGTGTGTGTGTGTGTGTGTGTGTGTGTGTGTGTGTGTGTGTTACAGGATCTCATGTATGCCCTGGTTGGCTTTGAACTTGCTATGTAGTAGAAGGTGACCTTGAACTATAAATCCTCCTGCCTCCTCCTTTCCACTACTGGCATTCCAGGTGTGCTGAGGCTGGAACCCAGGGCTTCATGCATGCTAGACCAGCGTTCTACTGACTTATTAGCACAAGCCCAGTTCGGATGAAACAGTTTTGAAAGGAGCTAGTGGCTGCTACTGCTAGCAAGCAATGTGGGACATCAGTGACCATCATAGACATGAAGATTCTGATAAGGAAGGTCCGTTTGGGGCCGTACTGTCGGTAAAAATAAAAATCTAAAACAAGGGGTTATAGAGACGGCTCAGCAGTTAAAAGCACTGGCTGCTCTTGCAGAGGACCAAGGATCGATTCCCAGCACACACGTGGTGCACAAACACACATGTAGGGAGAAAAAAGTCACACTTATAAAAATGCTAAACAACAACAAACAGGCCATTACAGATATGGCTATTTGAGTTTTACACTCCCAGGGCTTGTGACGTGTGCATGGAAGTACTGAACAAATAGAAATAGGTTATAGATGTTTTGTGAACTTGCCCAATTTTTTCACAATTAAGTTTACACGAAGGATAATATTAATGAACACAATTCTATTCTAAACGAAGGGCACACTTCCTCCTGCACTGGGAAGTTTGTCCCCCAAGCCACTCATCCAGGGTTGCATCATGAAGGCACAGAGGATGGTTCTTTTGCCTTGATCCCACCTTTATCACGTTTTCCATCATCAAGTAACTAGTTCTGAAAATCGTGCACTGTGTTTTCTGAGAGTTAAGAGATGGGAGAGCAGGGTTTTTTGTTTTTTTGTTTTTTAATCTCCGAGGAGAATGCACAGTTCTGTGGTTTCTTTATTGCTGCTTACGTATGTCCTCACTAAGGGACAACAAATAAGTATTCGGCAAGGGCAGGCATGCTGTGTGGTGACCTCAAGGGCTGCAGGACTCCCTGACACCCCCACACATGTGCTGTGAGGGTTCATAGGGATTTTCAGCTTTCCCGGATCTAGAGTCACCGAAGAGACAACCCTCCAGGCATGTTTGTGAGGCCTTTTCTAGACTAACTTGATTAAGAAGGGAGGACCATGCTAATTGTGGGTGGCACCGCCGTGTGTGCTAAGAATGCCTAGTCTGCATAAACGGGAGAAAGGAGACCGAGTGCCAGAGTCTGCCTCCTCTTCTTCCTGACGGCCGTGTGCCATGTGACCTGCTCTCTCACCACAACGGACTGTGTACCCTTGGTGCTGCTCACAGTGAGCTGGCTCGTTCCACGTCAGTTTCCCTGGGAAGGAGGCTCTGAGCTGCATAGGTGTAGCGAGAGGACCCTGGGCACAGGTATGTGTGTGTGTGTTTATTTCTCTGTTTTGGACTGAGATGTGATGTGTTTAGATGTTTTAACTTTCGGTCCTTTGGATGTCCCTTCTATGATGGGCTGTAACCTGAAATTGTGAGCTGAAGTAAAGTTTGTCTTCCCTAAGTTGACTCTTATCACAGCAACAAATGAAACTCGGCCAGTTACGGAGTTCTCAGGGCTTTCTCCTGGCCTGGGCGCTCAAGACCTGTGGTTTCGGCTTCATAAGTCAAAGTTCTTCACAGTGTTGGGAATCCACACATAGTCTTCATCAGTCCATTCTGCCATGCCAGCCATCCAAAGCACCTGCTACTCTCTACGACAGCAAGACATTCACCAAAGGGAAAAGTTTACACAAAAACCCTGGGGGAAGTAAACCCAAAATGAAGGACAGTCTGTTAGTAAGAACCATTAGCAAATTTTGAATTTTTTAAGGGACATGTTTGCAAAAATTTTAAAGGCACAAGAACATATTTTTAAATTTCAAAATATTTCTTTGCATGTCATTGTATTTTAAATTAGCTATTGCCACATTAAGTATTTCCAGTGTGTGGGAGGAGCTATTTATATTATTATATTATGATGGTTTGAATGAGAAACATCCTCTATAGGTTCAGGTATTTGAACGCTTGATCTTCAATTGTGGAGCTGTTGGGAAAGGTTATGGAAGGTTTAGGATGCAGAATCTTGCTGGAGGAAATATGTCAGTGGGGCAGGGCTTTGAGAGCTTGTGGCCTCCAGCCACATCTAGTGTTCTAGTACCTTCCTGGGTGATGCCCTGTAGCCAGCTTCCTGATCTGGCTGCCTGTTGCCAGGCCTTCCTTTACCACCATGGACTTCCTCTCTGGAACCATATGACTACTGTAGGAGTTAATGGAATAAGTGAAGCCAGGCTCAAATACACCAGCCCTTCTCCCGCTCTTCCAGTCAGGACTCTCTGTCATTGCCTGAAACCACACACCTGGAGGGTATGAGATAGGAGATGACAACTCTGTTTGCCCAGGTCCCCCAACTCACCTCAGCCTCACTAGATCACCTGAAGGTGATGGTGATCAGACCAGTGCTACCAGCCTCCTCATCTGCCACACGTTAGAACAGGAACCCATGGTACAAGAGACAGTTCCATGGTCACACTTCATCCCTCCACACCAGACAGATGAGCTTATTAAAACCCATTACTACCCACTGCCTGCAGTGGGAAGCCCATCAGTACAGCTGTGTAACATCTGTCTACCTTGGGAAGGTCTCTGCAAGATGAATGAGGCTTTTTGTCGTCCCTCCTGAGAGGAAGGAGCCCTCTGCTGTCCTTTGTCTTGGCCAAGAAACCAAGAAAGGCTGCCAACCGTGAGGACAGAGTGTCCTTCAGCTTGTCCTGCCCCACAGGACTTGTTCTGCATGGTCTGAATAATTCACCCTGTGTTTGCTATTACCATTCTTGTGGGCTTTGAAACCCAAATTGCTTTTTAAAAATCGTGTACAGTGGTGAGACGTATTAGTCAGGGTTCTCTAAGGAACAGAACTGGTAAAATGAATACATATGTTAAAAGGGGAATTATTAGACTAGGTGACAGGAAGTGTTCTGGGGAGCCCGACAATGGCTATCTCACACTGGAAAGGCAGAGGATCTGGTAGTTAGTTGTTGAGCCCATGAGGCTGGAGGTCTCAGCTGTTCCAATCTGGCACCAGGAAGTCCTGAAGGATTCCTGGAGAGCTGCTGGTCTTTAGTTCATGTTGGAAGCTGGAAGAAGCTGGCCCAGTTGACAGCCAAGATGAGTTATCACTTTAAGTAGTCATTAAACATTTCCAAATGTGGGGCTGCGGAGATGATTTTTGGGGTCAAGGGCTTGTCATGCAAATCTGAGAAAGTGCATCTGGATCCTCGGAACCCAGTGAAAAGCACAGGTGCTTGGAATCCCAGAGGATCCCTGTGAAGAAGTGGGAGGCAGAGACAGAATCTTTGGAATCTGGAGGGCTAGCTAGCCTGGCTCATGCATTGTCAGACATCTGTCTCATTCACAGTGGAAAGATGAGGATTGATGTCTGAAGGTTGTCCTCTGACCTGCACATGCGCACACCATGGCATTCTCTCTCTCTCTCTCTCTCTCTCTCTCTCTCTCTCTCTCTCTCTCTCTCTCTCTTCCCCAAATACAAAGAGAGATATAACTTCATTCAGAACTGACTCTATTCTACAGGTGGGGAAACTGAGGCTGATAGGCCGGGAACTTGTGGGAAGCACAGAGAGGACCAGACGAGATTGAACCTACATTTCTGGAGACCATTCTCTATACTCTCTTCCCTGACTACGCCCTCCATTTGTTTCTTCACAGCCACACAAAACAGCCTTTTCCCACTTCCTGGACAAAGTCAACAAAAATGACAGTTCATAAACATCATGAATGATGCAGGGGCAAAACCCCAGGGCTGAACTCTGTGACATGAAAGTGCTCCTGAAGTACACTCAAGAGGCTTGCCCTGACAGGCACCCCAGACAGCTGCAGCCTCGGCACTGCTGAGATTTGGTCTGGGAAGTCCAGTTGTTTACATACTCAGTATCTGTGGATTGCCTCAACATCTGGGACAGCATTAGGAAACAACCATACTCTCTGGGAGGAAACTCTGTTGGATACATAATCCCTTCAGAAGATGGCCTAAGGTCCCAATGGAAGGCTTCCTTAAAGAAATCAGCAACCGATGCAGTTGATTTGCACCTGTTCAGTAAAGCAGCGGCTCTGGTGACTTCTATTATACAGAAGACACATAGACTGATAGTGGCTGGTAACCAAGGACGGTTCTGGAAACTTCCAATGGCCACTGGCAACCCACGCTATCGGTTCCGTCCTATCTCTTTTCTGTACCCCCTCTTTCCTTCTCCAGAGCACTGTCTTGTGCAGTTGCAAATGCCTGCTCATCTCAGCCACTGTGGCCAGCTTCTCCAGAAGCTAACACAGGCTGTTATATCTGCCTGAAGATCTGCCATGATGGATACACAGACATCCTCAGAGGTCACTGATGGTGAGCTGTGGAGGGAAACCCAAGAGCAGCTTGCCCTTCCTTCTTCTCTTAGAGTCTAGAACACATTCAGTCCTTGGTCCTTCCTGCTGGCTAACTTCCTGTTTTAGGCTACAAACATCAGACAAAATTTGTCCAAGGACCCAGGGCTACCACCCTGACTTGGCAGTTGCACATTCCCCCCCCCCAAGTTCTGATTTTAGGTTTTTATAAAACTTGTGTCTGTATCTACAACCTCAGCAGAGCCTTCAAAGCAGTGGGCAACTTAATAGCACCAAGCTGACCCACACGGGGGATGGGGGGGGGGGAGCCTACACTTCTAGGACAGATTTCAGGCTGGACTCAAACAAAGCAGGCAATCAAAGTGTTTCATGGATGCGGTGTCAAAGCCTGTTCTTGCTGTGGCCCAAATATCTGACAGTAAGTGACTTAATAAAGAAGGGTTTATTTTGTCTCACAGTTCTGAGAGGTGCAGTCTACCACGGCAGATCAGGCATCGCAGCAGGAGCTTGAGCTGCTGGTCACATCAAATCCTCAGTGAGGAAGGAGAGAGATGAATTGGTAATCAGGTTGCATTGTCCTTTTCATCCAGCCCAGGACCCCAGCCTACAGGATGGTGCCATCCATGTTCTGAATCTTCCTTCTCCAATTAAACTTTTTTTGGAAACATTCTCATAGATACACTCAGAGATGTGTTTCCATGGTGATTCTAAACCCAACCAAGAGGACAAGGAAGATGAACCATCATGATGCTAAGGGTACCTGTGTCGTTTCTCAGTAGAGTACAACAGCGCTAGAAATACATGTTCAGTGTAGCCCTCTGTATACTTTAGGACCTCAGGCATTGTATCACTGCAGACTTGGAAAAGGAAACCCAACAGCAGGAATCTTTCCTTCCCTACCAGCAGAGACCAGAGCATGTGCTCTGGCTCAGAAAGTTGGACCAGGCAGCAAGCTGTAACAACTAAAGCCAACCTTTCCCATGGCTCTTCTCCTCCAAGAGCAAAGCTGTAGTTGGCAATCCCACAGTCACATGGTGGTGGGTGATGGCTCAGCCTTCCGACTGAGTTACGCACTAGAAGCAGGAACTACAGAAGGAAAATGAGTCCTTGCCATCTGATGGTAAGTGCCCAGAGAGGAAAGATGCCAGGACCCCAGGCAGAAACCCACCTTTCTGGCCCCCTGGAGGCAAGCGGACTGGACACTTTTGGACAGACCTGAGGAACCTGCCAGTGTCCCTCTCACCAAGTGACACATAGTGCTGAAGCCTTTAACAATGAAGGTTTTGTGGTGCTAGTGTCTGTGTTGGCTGTAAGCCTATGTCAGATCCATTGCCAAAATGTCAGCTTTTCATATCTGGCTAATAACTTCCCTTTCAATTCAGCATTAATCATGCTGTGAAATAACGTTGAACATTATGTAGGGTGTTTTCAAATACGTTTAAATAAATAGGAATAACAGTAGATGCACAATAGGCCACTATTGTGGAGCACCAAATGTTTAGTGAGTCTTCTGACGTGTGTGTGTGTGTGTGTGTGTGTGTGTGTGTGTGTGTGTGTGTCTCACTAGACAACTCAGGCTGGCTTCAAACTTGTTATCCCCCTGCCTCTGCCTCCCAAGTGCTGTTATTACAGATGATAAACATGATTTTTGCTTCTCAGAGACAAATATGCCACAGTGATTTCATGCTAAGACTATTTTACATGACGGTCTTGTGATGGTTAATATTTATGATTGATGTGACCGAATCTGGATTCACCTAGCATCCTCTGAGCATGTCTATGAGGAAGTTTCTAGATTGTGTCACTAGAGAAGGGAAGACTCATGCTTGAGTGCAGGTGGCACCATGCCATGGGCTGGAGTCCTGGACCGAACACAGAGGAGAAGGCAAGCAAGCACCAGCATTTGTCTCTCTGTTTCCTGACTGGATTTGATGTGACCAGCTGCTTCAAGCTGCTGCTGCCATGTCTTCCCCACCCCATGGGAGACTGTCACCCTCCAACTATGAGCCAAAAAATCTTCCTTTCCTTAAATCATTTATTGTCAAGTATTTGGTCACAGCTATGAGACCAAATAGCAGCTAATACACCCGAGAGCGAAGGTACAGCAGCTGGGGGGGGGGGGGGACAGTGCCGCTTGCTTCCATCACGACAAGGACATCTGCCTGCAGCCACTGCCGGGTTTCTGTGACACCAAAACTTCCTGTCTGTGGACAGACATCCTTTAGCTTCCTTTTCAGCCACTCTTGTTTCAAGAGTCCCCTAAGGTCAAGCAAGGCCCAGAGCAGTTGTTAGAGGCAAATTCCTGCCCGTTCCTAATTTCATGGTGCCGATTCTGGGAACATGGCTTGGACTTCTGCATGTTTGTTTTTGTTTTTTCTTCTTTTTCTTCTTTGAGCTGGTCACATCAAATCCTCAGTGAGGAAGGAGAGAGATGAATTGGTATTCAGGTTGCTTTGTCCTTTTCATCCAGCCCAGGACCCCAGCCTACAGGATGGTGCCATTCATGTTCTGAATCTTCCTTCTCCAATTAAACTTTTTGGAAATATCCTCATGGATACACTCAGAGATGTGTGTATCCCACACACTCAGAGCCTGCACTGGCTCACCTTGTAGAAAACTGAACCTCTTGATCGCTCTAGCCTTCCATGATGTTTTCTGTTCTCTGAGCCTTTCTGGGCTTTGTAAACTTGCTATGTAAGTAAGGTAAGATATGACTCCTGCCCCACAGAACAGGTCCTGTATTTCCTTGTGGGGTGCGTCTCCTTCTGGTGTGATAATCTTGGAATAACAAAGGTTCACATATCTTGTACAGAGGAAACCCCTGGACCCAGGCTGTAGGTTTGTCTGGGACAGGAGGCATGGAAGCATGACCTTTGAGGAAACTCAGATGGCTTTGTAGGCTGTTTGATAAACTAATGCTGATGGTGGGGGCTGGGGATACTGCTTAGTTGGTACAGCATATTCGTATGTCTAGATTTCACAAAGCCTTCAGTTCCATCCCAGAACTATATAAACCTGGGAGTGCTGGCACATGTCTGTAATCCCAGCACTCTGGAGGTAGAGACAGGAAGACGAGAAGTTCAAGGTCATCCTCAGTTTCAGAGCAAGTTCAAAGCTGGCCTGGGATACACAAGACCCTTTCTCAAAAGTGGATAAAAGCCAGTGATAACATCTGAGGAGACGTAAACGCTTGGGTGTCTCCAGGGACAATGTGGGCAGGCCTCTTGCTGCAATCCTGGCTTGGTGTAGCAAAGTTCAACACAGCATGGCTGGTTTTCCACCTCACATGCCAGGCTTGGTCTTCTGGGAACTCTCGTTCTGAACCTCCCTGGCGACTTGCAACCCTTCCTCGTCATCACTCAGTACTCCGCGGCGCCTTTCCTTAGCCAGAGGTTTCTCCATGTGACCTCAAGTCTCGGGCTCTGATTTATAAGCCATGACTTTTGGAGACTATAGATTGTATTGCCAAGATAGATTGTTCTAGACTCTGCAGAGGACATGGGAGTCACACGCCTCTGATGACTAGTGTGGCTACAGATGCGGCCTCTGAGTTTGCCATGGCAAAATCTCCTTGTTGTGAGGAGCACTGGTTGCTAGAGATGAGAAAGGCGGCAGGGTGAGGGCACAGAGATGCAGCTGTCCTGGGTTCCCCCTGTAGTCTAAGGAGGACCACGGTGACAGGGGAGGGAGTCAGGACCTGTGGGCTCTGGTGATTTTGGCTCGGGGCTCTCTACAGGTAAGGCCAGATCTGCCACTTAGAAACACAGTTCGCTGGCCCTGTTGCCTGAATCTTACTTTCATCCTCTGTAAAGTAAGGCAGTAACAGCCAACCATTAGGCTTGATTGACAGTGAAATTATGTAATGCGTGTATTCAACACAAAGCCTCCTTCAGTCACCCACTCAACCAAGTAATATGTTTGAACAGAGAAGCGGGGAAAGTGCCTCTATTGTCCATGCTGACCTCTCCATGAGCCTGTGGTGATGATGATGATGATGATGATGATGATGATGACCATGCTTTAGGGGCCTCACATGTGCCGGGCTCTGCCCTAATGGCTGCACACAGCCTGGCCCACTTGTTCCTCCAGATGATCACACAAGGTAGTTTCCAGCATCGTCTGTCTCTTCAGGGGAGATAGACTATGAGGAAACAGAAGTACAGGAGGGTCTCAGAGTTCTGTGCTAGGGAGCTGGGACTCAGTCCTGACTACACCCCCTGGGGCGACTCCTCACTTCTGTCCTCACTGGGAGACACTACCAAGCTCTCATTTGCTGATCTTCTGTATTTCCGGTAACATGCTTCATCATCACACCATTTATATTTCTTTGACCTAAATTTTTCAATAACCCATTTAGATCTGGGGGGACTGGGGTAGGATTTGTGACCCAGCATCAGGACACAGAAGCTCACAAGTTAGCCTCCCCACTGGGTGGTCTGCATTCCTGGCAGGAGCCACATTCTGAGCTCACTCTGCAGCAGCTAGTGCCAGCCAGTTTTCTCGGCTGCTTCCAGGAGGAGTCAGAGCTGGGAGTGCAGCGATGGTGAACACTTCCGCTCTCTTACTGTACTTCCTTATCACACCGCCAGGATCCCGCCTGCCACCAGGCTGAGTTCTCTTCTGTAAAGCTATCCAGTTTTAGTCAGAGAACTTTGGGTGAGGGGATTGTCCTTCTCCAGACATTCCTTTCTTCCTTCACCCAGCTGATGATAATAAACTTGCTGAGAGTGCGTGAGAACACCAGTGTCACCCCAATCTCAAAGCGAAGTCTACATCAGTTCAGACTTCATAGTGTCAGGGACTGGCCAAGGGCATCCTTCCTCTGGACCAGTATCTAGATGCAATGAAGAGGCTACACACATGTAAGATAAATCCAGAGCGGGACTGGGGAGACAGCTAAGTCAGTAAAGCACTTACCTGGCAAGCACGAGGACCTGAGTGACCTGAGTTCAATTCCCAGAGCATACATAAAAAAAACTGGATGTGGTGATGTACATCTGAAGTCCCAGCACTCGGGAGACAGAGATAGGTGAATCCCTGGGGCTCATTGGCCAGCTAGCCTAGCCTAGGCAACAAGCTCCAGGCTCGTAAGGGTTTGTCTCAAAAATCAAGGTAGATGATGCCTGAGGAATGACATCTGTGACTGATCCTCAGCCTGTATTTACACATGTATATACATGGGGTAGGGGAGGCATACATATGAGTGCGCGCGCGCGCGCGCGCACACACACACACACACACACACACACACACACACACACACACACGAGAGCCATCAAGGAAGCAGAGGTAGGGTGATCCTGTATGTTTAGGATGCTAACAATGTCCAAATCTGTATCTGTCTGTAGGGGCTGCAGCCAACAGCCACAGACCCAGTGCCTTCAGCAGCATGGGTTTCCTTTCTCAGCCTTCCAAAGGCGGAACCAGAGACCCTGGCATCCTCCTCCATGGTCTAAGATTCAGCCATCTTCCCCAGGTGTCTTCTCTCTGCTTGTGTGTCCAAATCTTCTTTTCCTAGTAGGACACCAGCTAGACTGCAGTGGGGCCTGCCTCAATCAGCTCATCTGGACTGAATTACTATCGAAAAATCCTTGCAGACAAGTATAGGTGTATTCTATGACACCAGGTGTCAGGTCTCTTAACATGTGAATTTGGAAACGGCATGGTATAACACTTAACACACACCCTCTGTCTCCTTCAGCGTGTGTCCTCCCAGCCTGAGGAGATCATCCCACCCACAAGCCCTCACTGTGCCAAGTCTACATCCAGACTCACCACAGGCCACACTCCTCAAGCAGGAGATTGAGGAAGGTCTAACTCTCTTTCTATAGAGCCTATAATGGTGACAGAATCTGCAGTCACCAAGGACACACACCTCTGGGCGTGACTGTGAGGGAGTTTCTAGACTGGGTTAACCCAGGTGAGAAGACTCCCACCCTAGTGAGGGCAGCACCATCCTATGGGCTGGGTCCTGGACTGACTGGAAAGGGGAAAGTGAGCTGAATACCAGCGCTCATCTCTCTGCTTCCTGACTGTGATCCTGCCTCACACTCCTGCCATCATGCCTTCCTCACCATGATGGTCTATCACCTCAAACTTCAAGCCAAATAAAGCCTTCCCACATCAATTTGCTTTTTGTCAGGTGTTTCGTCATAGGTGTGGTTCCCTACTGGCCTAGGTGTCACTGCCCAGCTGGGCTTGACTGTGGCCGAAGTCATCAGTATACCCGGTGATCACACTGTTATTTTGTTTTAGCAGCAGACCTGTTGTATGCCGACAGGA
Source organism: Peromyscus leucopus (assembly GCF_004664715.2). Lineage (NCBI taxonomy): Eukaryota > Metazoa > Chordata > Mammalia > Rodentia > Cricetidae > Peromyscus > Peromyscus leucopus. The sequence goes on along the minus strand of NC_051067.1, from coordinate 129,202,535 downwards.
AACACGCTCTCCTGGGAGAGATAAGTTCTCAAGGATCCCTACAGAGAGCGCATCTAGCAAGCTCTACAGAATTCACTGGGCAGGGTCCTTTATGCTATCCTGGACCACCTCAGTGAGGAGGGAACCATTCTCTCACTTCCGGTCCTTCACACATAGAGAGGGCATGTGTGGTCAGGTGCCAGAAGCAGACATCTGTTCCAGAGACACAGAAGAAAGGAGCCTGCCTCCAATAGGTACCATGTCCCACTTCACCACACTGAACTGCCCATGCCAGAGCGACACCTTAGGTGAGGGAGAAACACAGACTTGCGGGGTCGTAGGAGATCACTTTTCTAGCGTGTGTTAGGGAGCCAGGAAGGAGAGCCAGAGTCCTCTGTGTGCAGTCTACAGCCACTACTTAATTACGGGCGGCCTTTATGCATCTGCTTCTCTTTGAAGAGGCAAAGGAACTACCCAGAAAGACTTCAAGCAGATAATCTTCCTCTTGCTGTCAGACAAGTGCAGGGCACCTGGGAAGAGGCAGGAGGAGGCCCCAGGCAGGCAGGCAGGGCCCCGGGGAGAAGACAGGAAAGTGAAAGGGCAAAGCAGGAAAGCGACACCAGGACTCAGAGGCACCATGGCTGCCAGACTCTGGGGCTGCTTCCTCCAGATGGTGCCACGACAGCACACACGGCCACTGTGTAGAGAATGCTTTGCCTCTGTGCATCACAGAGAGCCACCTCGCCAGCTGTTCCTGCAGCCCCCTCTGCAAACCACTCATGGAAGAGTAACAATTCCATGGCCCGGGAGAGCCACACACAGTGGACGTCTGAAAACCAAAGGCAAGGAATGCAAGAGGAGAGAAAGAAGACTTTCGTACATTGGGTTTAGCTGCAACGTGCACCTTATCTTACGGGTTGAGCTGCGTCCCCTCTCACCCGATCATGGTGACATTCTAACCTTTGGTACCCAATGCTATGATTTCCAGAAATAAGTCTGGTGCAGCTGTAGCTAAGACAAGGCTGGACTGCAGTAGAGTAGGTCCCTGGTCTAACATGTATGGCGATTTCATAAAAACCAGTGGAGACAGACTCGGGGAATGAGGTGTGTGCTGCAGCAGCAATCCGCCAGACTGGTGGTCCAGCACAGTCGCCACTTGTCCAAATCCGTCATCAAAAATAAGGTGAGAGGCTTGAGACAGCCCCCACCCCACGTCATTTCCTTTTCTCACGGTTGTGACAAACCATCAGGCAGAAACAACTTAAAGAACAGAAGGTTTCCGGTAAAGCTCGAGGCTCCAGAGACACTGGCCGTCCCAGCGCAGACATGGCTCCATCCAGTGCCGGCGTGAGGTGGGATGGCCACATCGTGGCCAACCGAACGAGCACATGGGCCTGCACAAGGGCTGGTGTCACTTCAAAAGTCCACAGGTAGTGACCCACTTCCTCCAGCCTCGCCTCATCTCCTCAGGGCTTCAACACAGCACCACCGCTGGGGGACAAGTGCTCAAAATGTGAGCCTGTGGGAGAACTTTCTAGAATCAAACCTTAACGTTCTTTCACAACCACAGGGGTATCCAGCCCCATGACAGCCTGGCCTTAGACTTAACCCCTCCTCAGGTGTAAATGTATCCTCCTAATATATCAGCTTATAAGATTTTGTTTAAAGAAGTCTTAATAACACACTTTATATTCCTAAAATCTCCCATTCAGTGGCAAAATTATGATTTTCATCTCTAGGTATCTTACCTTCTTTTGGGCAAAAAAATGAAAATAAAATGTATAATGAAAACATGAAGAAACTTGTGGATTTTTTCCCCAAAAAAGCAATTAAACTTCTCTCAGATCCCTGAATAAACATGTAATTTTCCTCTCCGAAGAGTAGGGAAATGTACAAGACAAGCATTGCTTTTCTCGGATGAAATTTACCTACTTATAAGAGATTCTTCACATGAGAAGCCAGATCGTGTGGTATAAAATGTCTTCTTTGAGGTTCTATCTTGGTCTCAGCCCATAAAATACCATCCTGACTGACTCCCATAGGCATGGTCCTTAAAGTCATGTGACCATATCAAGGAACAGGCATCATGAAACACACAGTTCAAGGCCAAATGCTATGTCCTTCTCATTACATGCAGACTCATGAGACCCTAGCCTTATATTCATGATATTCCTTTGATCAGTTAATTGATCTACAATTTTTTTTAAGAAATAGAGATAGTTTATTAATAAAAGGATGCACTCCTGAGAACGGGAGCAGAAGGCATCTGTTCAAAAGCCTACTGTTAATCTTTATCCAGTGAAATAAAACAAAGTTACAAATGCATGCGGATTCCTTACCACTGATTCTGGATTTTTTTTCTGTAGAGCCGTGTGTGTGTGTGTGTGTGTGTGTGTGTGTGTGTGTGTGTGTGTGTGTGTGTGTTTTCATATGAGCACGTGTATCAGAGGTCAAGCTTGGGTGACATTTCTCAGATGCCATCCACCTTCTGTTTTACTGTTTTTTATTTGTGTGTATGGGTTTGTCTCTGTGTGGGCATGCACATGTGTGTTGGTACCCAAGGAGATCAGAAGAAGCATCAGATCCCCTGGAGCTGGAGTTACAGGCAGTTGTGAGCTGCCTGATGTGGGTGCCAGGAACTGAACTCCGGTCCTCAGAAAGAACAACTTGCACCTTGAGCTTCTGGACCATCTCTCCAGCCCACCACCTTGTTTTTGAGACAAGGTCTCTCACTGACCTGGAGCTCACCAAACAAGCTGGGCTACTTGGCCAGTGAACCCCAAGGATCTGTCTTCTCCACCTCCCCGGCACTGGGATTATAAATGCACACCAACACTTCTGGCTTTTGCACTTGGGTTCTGGGAACCACACCCAGGCCCTTACACTTGTGATGAGGATTTTACAAACTAAACCATCACCCTATCCCTTCTTAGAGCCTTTACAACAGAACAGATTCCCAAAAGAGGAAAATGCATGCCCAGGGTAGTTCCTCAAATTTTCCACGGAGACACCTCTTTGATGACACTTGAGGTTCCATACAGAGTTCCTAATAAAATGTGACCTTTGCTTCATTCTGTGTGAGCTCATATCAGCCTTGCTTAGTTGATTCAGAGGGTCTTGTTCTCCTGTCTTCTCCACCCGCTCTGGCTCTTACACTCTTTCCACCTCCTCTTTCAAGGGCCTCCCTGAGCTCTGAGGGGAGGGATTTGATGGAGACATCCCATTTAGAGCTGTGTGTTCCAAGGACTCTCTCTGAGTAATATCTGGCTGTGGGTCTCTGTATTTTTCCCCATCTACTGCGGGAGGAATTGTCTCTAATGCTGAGTAAGGCCCTGATTTGAGCAGAATATTATCAGGAGTCATTTTATTGTTACTTTTTTAAAAGACCAGTAGTATTTGGTTTTACCCTGGGTCTCTGGGCTATCTAGTCTCTGGTTCTTGATTGCCCAAGCAGTATCGGGTATGGGCTCCATCTCACAAGCACAGGCTGATATGGGTCTGCACCAGGTCCTCTGCATATATATTATAGCTTTCAGTTTAGTATTTTTAAGGGATTCCTGAATGTGTGAACGAGTGGGTCTCTGATTCTTGTGCCCTCTCTTGGGGCTCTTTTCCTTCTGTTGGTTTGCCTTCTTGAACTTCAATGTGATAGTTTTTGTTTTATCTTATATTTTGCTTTGTTACCTTTTTTGTTATCTCTTAGAAGCCTGTTCTTTTATAATGAGAGGCAGAAAGGAAGTGGATCTGGATGGAAGGGGAGGTGGGGAAGAACTGGGAGGAGTGGAGGGAAGGGAGACTGTAATCAGAATATATTGTATGAGAAAAGAATTTGTGTTTAATAAAGGGGAAAATGTAAAAAAATGACTTTTAGATCCACAATAAATACATTTTTAGAATAAATATCTGGCATTTAATTATACTAAAAATATTTTTTACTGTTGACCTAAAACATATACACTACACAGCCCTTTGGTAAAAGCACTGGTGACTGAGGCATAGCAGTATGTATCTGTTATCCCAACATTTGGGAAGAAGAGGCGGAAGGATCAGGAGTTCAAGGCCAGCCACAGTTACATGGAGACTGAAGTTGAGGCTAGCCTGGGCTATATGAGACCCCACTTTTAAAATACATAAATAAAAATGCACGCGTGGGAAGCCAAGTCATGCCACCAGAATTTTCATAGATGTGAGATTTCAGAAAGAGGAAAACTGACATCCTGATACTTCACAGGGAGGAGGGGGAGGATGTGATGTTGTCAGGGACAAGGTTGATGCCTTTTCTCCAAAGAGAACTTATCAGGGGGCTGAGGTAGAGCCAGAAATGTTCCTTGTTTCCCTTGCAGTTTTTTTTTTATAATTCCCCTTGTATGGTGATATTTTATTTGTACTGAAATGTGATTTTATTTGTATGTTAATAAACAAAGTTGCCTGGGGGTCAGAGCTAATAGCAAACCATAGCAGAAGTCTGGCAGTGGTAGCACACGCCCTTAATCCCGATCACATGACAGGCAGATCTCTGTGTGTTCAAGGATATCACCAGCATGGAGACACATGCCTTTAATCTCAATACCAACCATAGAAGACCTGGAGGTCTGTATAGATGGGCAGTGACAAGGAGGTCATGTGGTTGGGTTTACAACCAATGAGAAGGCAGAACAGAAAGTCAATAAAAAGGACAAACACACAGGAAGTAGGTCTCTTGCGGAGAGGTAGGACAGCAGCGGCAGTGAAGGGTAAGGTTTTTAGTCTCAGCTCTTAGCTATTGCTCTGACCTCTTGGCTTTTAACTCTGTATTTGGCTCTGTGTTTCTTATTTAACAAGACAGTTACATCTACACCCTTGTGATGACTGATGTTGTCAACTCAGCAAAATCTAGACTCACTTAGGAAGTAAGTCTCTGGGTAGGCATGCGGGTGGGGGTTTCTTGATTACATTCATTGAGATGGGAAGACTCACCTACTGTGGCTGGCACCCTTGCCTGGCTGGGATCCTGGCCTCTAGGAGTGAAGAAGGGGCTCTGAGCAGCAGTGAGCATTCACAGCTCTCTGCCTCCTGATTGCGGGTGGCAGGTGAGCATCGGCTTCAAGTTCCTGCCACCTCTGCTTCCCCAGTGCACATGAACTGTGAGCCCAAGTAACTAACCCATCTCTCCTTTAAGTTTCCTCATCAGGGTATTTTATCACAGCAACAGGACAAGAGACTCCCATCTAACACTACCTGGCGCTTCAGGAGGTGAGTTCCCAGGAAGGAAAAGCTGTGTGTGGCTTGGGCTGCTCTTGGGTGCCTGCCGGTGGCTTCTCTTCTGTAGGAACCAGAGACCACTCTCCTACTTTTTAAATCAATCTTTGGAAATCCTTGGAGGAGGCACACTGGAGAATCGTTAGTGGCCTGGCATTTGCAGTAGGACACTGTCCCTGGCCTCTCTTGGATCTGCCTAGGGACCCCATACCGATTTGCCAAGAGCTGTGTCTCCTTCTTCTATTAAAGTTTGTATAGTGTATATTGATTACATGCTGTGACGGGTTTCCTCGTGACAGTTCCAGGCATGTATGGAATGTATTTTGGTCATTCACCCCATTACCCTCCCACTCCTGGTTTCCACTTCCTCTCTCCATCTATGCCCTCCTCTACTTCCATGCCTTCCTTTGCTACCCGGTGGATTTCATGAGGGTTGTTTACATACGTGAACGATTTACTAGCGGCTAGCCCCTGAAGAAAATGACTCCGGTACTACTCAGCAGAGAAAAACAATGACAGTATGAAATTTGCAGGCGAAATGGATGGAACTAGAAAATATCATCTTGAGTGAGTAACCCAAACCCAGAAGGACAAATATGGTATGTACTCACTCACAAGTGGATGCTAGGTATAAAGCAAAGGACAATCAGACTGCAACCCACAGAACCAGGGAGGCTACATAGCAGGGGGGACCCTAGGATGACTGTGGCTTATAATAAGTTTTGGTTTTACTCAATCACTGGGCAAGCCTTAGTGAAACATTTCACTATTAGGATAAGAATTTGTACTGTATCAAGCTGATAATAGAAAAAATTAAAAAAAAAGAACAGAAAAGAAAATAGCTCCTCCAGCAACCATTAACCACCCATAGACTATGAGGGAGGGGTGGGCTCCATGAGCCCTACTCCCTAGCTGCTATTAACTGCCTGTAAGTCCTAAGGCAGGGCAGAGGATCCATGTCTTCCTACTGAAAACCTCTCCTTCACAGCCTTGGTGCTTCCCTTCTCTGGTGCTGGTTCTCCAGCGACCTACTGACAACCCACATCATCACCAAGGATCTCCTAGGAGAACTATCCCCCCCCCATCCCCTCTGGAAGAGACAGGCAGGGGTGAGGTCCAGTGGCTAGTTGTGGCTCCTCCTCACAGCTGTTACCTGCCCAGCCCGCTGACAGGCTGAGCAAGGCAAAAGCTCCTGTGTTCACCAGTGGCACGCTCACCTTGCTCCTAGTCTAGTCCTCTCCTAGGAAATAGCCTACACTATTTTCTGGGAGTCCCCCCCCCCCATCCCCGCCACCCTCTGCTCCTTACCCGGTTCCCTGAAGCCCTCTCCAGTGTACAGTGTACAGTGTTCAGTTGAAGCCCTCCTCAGCTCCTGGGAGGTGAGTGCTTGGACAGCAGCCTTCACAATCCAGGAGTGACCCTACCACTTAAGGCACAGAAAGCGATGTCTCAGTGGTGTAGTAACATGTAAGAGCAAGAGATGGCGGCTTCAGCTGCAAGTCCCCGCTCTGCTTTGCACAAGGTCTCTCTCTGTGTGCCTGCTGCATGTGTGTGCTTCCTCACCCCAATTAAAGCCTTGCTTCAACTGAAAGAAAGACACCGAGAGAGACAGAGACAGAGAGACAGGCAAGAGACACACAGATGACAGAGAGACAGACAGGCTCCAGGCAGAGGGAGAGTCATAGTAAACATTCACCTTGGCACTCAGGCAGGGCTCTGAGGCTGAGAATCTTGTACCATATCCTCATCAGCGCTGAAGAGATTCCAGCCAGGCACAAAATCCACAGTGGCTCTTCCAAAACGCTATGCCATTTTGCTGCTACATAAGTCACAGCTGCTTTGTTACCAGCCCTGAGCAAGGAGCAGGGATTAATTTATCACAGCTGTGCCCCAAAGGCAATGTTCTTCTTACGGTCTTTCTTGGCACGGGGCTCAGATCTGAGAACGATGCTCTGGAGAGGGTGGGACACATCTCGAAGTTATACCAGTTATGTTCTGAGGTGGCAGACCCTTGTGCTCACAGACCATCACCATCAATCTCCTCTTTAGCAATTGAGACCTGTGCCATGAAAATAATGCTGAAGGCAGCCAGGCCTTGGTGTAGAAAATACCCAGAAAAAGGCACAGGGCAAGATGCCAGCAAACCAGCTCTGACCTTCTGTAGCTGATCTCTCTGCATGGGAGCCCCTCACCAAGGTTGCATTGGACTGAATGCTGCAGCCTAGCAGATCAGCTCAGGCTCAGGGGAGTCCAGTGAATGTCAAGCATGTACACAGATGTTCACAGAAACTAATGTTCATCACGGTATTGCCTAAAGGAGATGACCTATAGATAAATCCACTAAACTTCCAGTTTATTTCTCCCTTTAAGGCCTAAATGACAATCTGATGTCCAATTCCACTGCGGCTCATCTTGGGGGACCAATGAGTTGATCTGGCTTTTCTAACAGAAGGAGAGTGAGGAATTACTTCCTGGTGTGTGGTCAACCCTAAAGCATCTGCCTTGGAAGGTCTACACCCAGCACAGATGATGGCTCCCCCATAGCCACATAGATGGAGCCTCCCTCAGTTAACCTTCCCTGCCTACATGCCCCAGAAATTCCCTTAAGTCCCCAAGGCTACTTGCAGCTGGACTCTCAAGTAACCCTTCCCACCCTCTACTCTGATGGAATGTCAACAGTCAACAAGCCCCACTATGATGGCCTCTTGCAAGCAGGCACTTGAGAGCCAATAGAGGGATGCTGTTTTGCTCAGAGAACTGTGTTCTTACAACTCAGTGACAGACCCATATCATTGATACAATGTACAAGATGGAGAGCTGTCACCTGAAAGAAGGCAGGTCTGTCATCAGGCGGAGACAAGGACAGGGCAATCGGATGTGGGAGGGAAGAGGGAAGAGGCTACGAAGAAGCTGCAGAGCCACCCTTGACCGAGTCCCCTGGGAGTCGGTTAGCACGAGGACTAAAGCTTGGCAGGTCTCGGTGAGACACGAGTTCTTTCCAGTGGTGTCCAGGATGCTCTGGACAGAGTGACATGAAAACAGGGGAGCCCTAGAATGGTGTGAAGGGCTCGAGAAAGAAGCATGGCAGCATCCAACAGCAGCCGAGACCAAAGTAGAGCCTGGACGAAGGGAAAGGAAAGGTTTGAGAAGTCAGGTGCTCTGTCTTCCCACACCTGTGCAGGATCCCTGTGGGCAGCCAGGGTTTTCTCTCTGCGGCCTCACCCACAGCTAAAGCAGCATCAGACACCATGCAGGTGACCCCTGGGTCTTCAAAAGAGCATCTTTATCCCAGAAGCAGCACTGAAGGGCTGATGGTTTTCAGAAAGCCTTTTCTGACCGCCTGTGAGACCCAGCACCACTGTGGAGGAACTGGCTCAGTCATCTCTTTGAGGTTGTTTTGGTTTGGCTCAGATCTCTACCTGGTTGCTGATTCAGGGACTTGGTTTCTCCCTAGTCAAGGGGTCCCTGCTTGGGAAGAAGGTGATGCTTAGAATTCAGGCACAGACCGCTTCAGACATACTTCATGTGCCCACCTCTCTCAAGGGACACTGGGAAGGAGGCTATTTACTTTTCTTATTGCTGTGATGGAATACACAACAGGAAGCTATGCAAAAGAGGAAGGATTTATTTCAGTTTGGAGTCTGAGGGTAGAGTTCGTTACAGTCTGGAAGATAGTGTTGTAGCGATTTCCTCCTCACTGGGACACTCTCCCCTTCAGGGAGGAGAGAATGCAGGAATCTCACAGGGCTCAGGAACTTCAGAAAGTTACGAGACCCACAAGAGTGATGATACTGGGCAGAGGAGATTCTCTAGCCGTTTGAGCCTTCTAGAACTGTTCAGTGCGCACTTCAGGGATGCCACTTTCCCAAGGCATCACCCAAGATGGGATAGGCCTGGATCCCCACATCTATGACCCTGTAACCTACCACAATAAGCTCACAGGTCCACTAAGCTGGATTCAAGTGGACTTGTTTCAATGGCCGGTTGTTGGTGCCCTCTCTGAGATGAGTAGACATTTGTCCACACGTCATGGCAGTGGAGCAGCTATTGACTATGATGGCAGAAATGTGTGGTTGCTGATTCACATCTTAGTGGATCAGGATCCAAAGATGAGAAAGGAAGCAGGCCTGGGTTACAAGCCTCAAAGCTCAGTCATCAGAGAACTCCTTCCTCCATCTAGGCCCTGCCTCCCAAAGACTCTACAACCTCTCCCAAACAGTGCCACCTGCTGGAGATCAAGTGTTCAAACCCGAGACACTGACCTTCGCATCAGCCCGGCTTCCCTGAGGTTCACAGTGATGGGATTTATAATGAGGGAAGTGAAGAAGATCTAACCCAGCGTGAAAGGCTGAGAGCCAGCGTCTCTCAACAGCAAACAAGGTGGGAGGGCCTGAGATGAGCTCCTTCTCCAGCAGGCTCTGGCAGAGCAGACAGCCATCTGCCAGCAAGCTTGGGAGGATTTCTGCCCAGCGGGACACAAGGCCAGATGATTGGTGAGGTCTTTCCAAGTGTAAACTCTGAAAGTGACACAGGAGATAACTGCTGCACGGGTCGGGCAGGGTGATGCTTTGTGCTGAGAAGCACAGACAACTGAGACAGTGGTCTATGCCTCACCTGAGGGCCACAGGGAGCCCTGTCTGGATCCGTCATCTCCTGGCAAGGTAGTGGAGCGATTCCCTTGCTCCTGGAGGAGGCAGGCAGTGTGCAGCTGCTCATTTGTGAAGAGAGAGGGCTGAGGGCACCGGGCAAGGAGGCTGCGTGTGCCAAGTGAAGATCACAGGCGGACAAAACCGAAGCTGCAGTCTGGAACTGGAGGAACCTGCTCGGTTGCCAGCCCTAGGGGTGACTCTTTAGGTGGAAGAATATGGGAAGGCCCAGAGGAGACAGGCTGTGTTCTGTCCCCAGCAAGACGCTACTCCGAGCATGGGACGTGGAACACAGCACAGCACAATGGGCACATGAACTCAGAATATTCAGAGTAGACTGGATACATATTCTTAAAAATTACATGACATTCAGGTAATCTCCAGAGTTGAGAAAGAACATGGAACTAGTCTCAGCTCTGCCATCCACTAAGCGGTCGTGTGTGTGTGTGTGTGTGTGTGTGTGTGTGTGTGTGTGTGTGTGTAAGTGTGTTTGGCTGTGTGAGGATGCCTGTATATATGTACATGTAGAGGACAAAGGTCAACTTCTGGTGTCACTCCTCAGGCATGATCCTCCTTGTTTTGGTGACAGGGTCTTTAATGGTCTTGGGGCTCACTCAATAGGTTAGGCTTGCTGGTCACCAATACCCATGATTCCCATCCTGTCTCCGCCTCCCTAGTGCTGGGATTACACAGGGGTGCCAACACGCTTCCTTTTTCATGCGGGCTCTAGGACTCAGGGTTGGGTCTTCATGCTCACAGGGCAAGTGCTTTACAGAATGAGCATCATCTCAGCCCTCAGCTAAGCCATCTTGGTCAGGTCCCTTAACCTCCTTGCAAACCAAATGTAACTCTAAATGTGAGACCCACACAGTGCCAAGGCTTCCTCTGGCAATAACTATTCTATTGCTTCATGAGAGTTTCAAAGCTTGTCGCTATTCTGCCCATTCAGTTGGCAAACCTGACTGATGTCCACAGTGCTGAACATGGATACAAACACAGAATCTCATTAGCTTCCTGGTGTGACCTGTTATTTTTAAAAAAAATAGCATTTCTTTTCTCCTTGTTGTGGGCTGCCAAACCTCCTCGTTCCCTCTTTTGGGCTTGGAGGAAATGAAAAGGCCTTTGGGGAGAGATTTCCATTTTGCATACTTATTACATTTTTTTTCTTTTCTGCAGCAGCTGTGGTTAAGGGCAAAAAGTCATTAAGTATTTTGAACTATCTGGCTGTCAAAGTATTCGTTTCTGGAACTCCCGATAAGACTAAGCTACCGCCTTTAAAAAACAAAAAGAAACCCAGTCAGTGATAAGTGACTTCAACATGAGACTACTGCACACGGCTCCATATCCAGGAATGAGCTAAGTGATTAGAAAATAAGAATATGCCGTCAAGTTAGTCACACAGGCAAATGCCACGAAAACGTGTCTCACGTCTCTGGGGACAACAGGCGAATGAAAAGTCAAGCATTCTCCCTGAACAAGAAGAGCTTCTCCATGATTTTTCTTTTTTTGTGATCACTTCCACAGTTCAACAAGTAAATAATGGTATAAATAGTCATTGGAAATGTTTTTGTAATTTCTACCATGGAAAAAAGGGTAGGTTCAGGGGCAGCAGTTCACATGCTTGTTTAGTACTCAGAGGTCAAGTCCAACTTCAGGAAGGTCAGAAGGACTCGCTCGTGTTTTCCTTGTTTCACAATCTGTGACTTGGAACCGACCCTGGACTCTTTCCTACAGTCCTAAGAGAGTGGCTTCCATTTGGGTCATGTGATAATAGCCAGTGAGTGCTATGTGGCAATGAATAGTTCAGGCACATTGGATACTATCTTCAGATGCTACTATTTATTAGTTTGTGTGTGTCAGAGGGAGGGAAGGAGTGAGAAAGAGGTAGGATTTGGGTCTGTGAGTGTCAGCACGTATTTGCTACAGCGCATGTGTGGAGTTCAGAGGACAACTTTGGGGAGTTGGTTCTCTCTTCTAACCACGGATTCCAGGGTTCAAAGTCAGGTCCTCGGGCTCCCATAGCAAATGCACTTACTCATCTACCTATCCCACCAGCTTGATCTCATATAACTGTAAAAACAAAATGCCTTCTCTGGTAGTTGCTTACTGTGACAGAATACCTACCTAACAGGAGCAACTTAAGGATGGAAATAGTTACCTTGACTCACAGTCTGGAAGAGGACAGCCCGTCATGGAGGAGCTCACAGTGACTTGGGACTCCTCACATCTTATTAGAACAGGAAGCCGGCAGTGCAGGCCAGAAATGGGGCTGTGCTGTCACCCTCAAAAGCTTGTCCCCAGTGACATACACTGTTAGCCCAATCTTCCACCCCAAAGACCCACAACGTCCCAAAGCAGTTCTACCAGATGGGGACCCTGTGTTCAAAACATGAGCCTGTAACAGACATTACAGAGTTAAAGCACAATGCTTTCTCACCACCCTCATACAACAACATTATCAAACTCTTCCTGGACACGCCTCACTTTTCATCAAGGTTCATAAGGCCTTTGAGCTGGGATGGACATCAGGTATCACTTCGATGAACCTAAGCAAGTGGATTTCCCAGACTCCCTTGTAAAGATTGGCTGGAATTGGTCCCATAGTAAGAGTGTACCCATTCACTCCTTTGTTAAAGAATCCTTGTTACACACCCACGCTGAGTCCACACATCCCGTTTGATGTGCTGAAGAAGCAAGACTGAGAGAAACATGACAGTCCTGGGAAGAAAGTGGCAGTTGATCCAATCTGTGTCCCTAGCGTCCAGGAGACACTGGATGGACCACCTCGATTTGGCTACTGCTATTTAGAGAAGATTTGGGAACTGGGAGGGTATACTCATCACTAAGATCATAAAAAGCAGAGACACATTACAGAATCTTTACTGTAGCAAAGTCCATGGAAGGGATATCACTTCCGTTTCTGGCCCTGTCCTCAGACTCTGGAGAAAGCATACAGAGAGGCCAATGAGTCAGGTAGCGTGTGACATCATCCCACATCCTCAGTGGATGTCCCACCAAGTGGAACCCTCCTCTCTCATCATCTCAACCACGGGAAAAGCCTCAGAGCTAAGCAAAAGAGCCATCCACTCAGACTTAGTGAGCCCACCAAACCACAAACAATAGCCCTGTGGACTTTGTGCCACTAGGTTTTGACATATTTTATTGCACAGCCACGGACATGCACCACATTCAGGCATGCTCACATAATTTGGTAGCGCTGGAACACACTAGGTTTTGACATATTTTATTGCACAGCTACGGACATGCACCACATTCAGGCATGCTCACATAATTTGGTAGCGCTGGAACACAGGGACTCTGACAGGAGGAAGTGTTCTGCATGACGCAGAGCACCAGTCACCACAACAAAGATGTCTGTCACTCCTGCCTGTCTGCCTTGCTTTACCGTTCAGCCTCCTGTGAGTAAAAAGTTGATGTCCGGGGACTGGGAAGATAACCCAGTCAGAAAGGTGCTTGTTGATGACTGGAAGTGGAGATGGGGCCCTCTGTACCCTCAGGCCTGTCTCTCTTAGGGGTTGGTCCCTCGGAGCTGGGGAAACAACAGAGGTTGTCTGATGGGAACGGCTGCAGTCCACTCCGGGTGAATCCTCATAGCTAGCAGGAATTCAGATGCTCTTCCTTCACGTGGGAGGACCAGGCCGGTCTCTGTTGGCAGGCAGCTTCTGGGTGGGGAACTATCCCACTACTGTTGGCAGGCAGCTTCTGGGTGGGGAACTGGCCAGACGCTCATGCCCAGTGCCCTTCCACAGAAAATGTGCACACCACCAGCCACCAGGTGCAGCACGCAGGGTACCCCTCAGGGCACCTTCTCCATTCTGTGCCTGTCTTTCTGACTCAGAGTGACCCAGTGCCCGGCAGATACACTTGCTCTTCTCCCCTTCCTTTCGAGTGTGGTGTGTGTGTATGTGCGTGCATGCATGTGTGCGTGCGTGCGTGTGTGTGTGTGGGGGGGGCGTGTGCGTGCGTGCGTGTGCGTGTGTGTGTGTGTGTGTGTGTGTGTAGTGGGGAGAAGTGCCTAAGGGAAGGAGGAAATGTCTTGACCCAAAGGGCCTAGCCCAGAGCAGAGGCGAGGGAGATGGTACCATACCAGGCCCTCTCTTCAGAGAACCTGGAGTGGAGGCTGACTGGCCGGTATGCTTTTCCTGCTTCCCCACCTCTGGCTTAAGTGACCAGACACTTGGTGAGATGGAATCTCCTTCCCCTCCCCTCCATTCCCTCCCTATCTCTTGTTTCCCAGGCAGTTCTCAAACTTGTCATGTACCAGGGACGGCCCTGAACTCCAAATCCTCTCCCCTACACTTGCACAGTGCTGGGATCTCAGTCTGTCTCTGAGGTGCTGGAGAATGAGCCCTGAGCTGCGTGCATACCCGGCAGGAACCCTGTCCAGGGAGCCACAGCCTCAGCCCTGGGGCATTCTTTAAACTGAGACCTAATGTGGGGGTGGCAGAGAGGGAGAGCAGGTCCAGAGAAAATAAAAGGAGTGTGGTCTGTGGCTGAACTTCTGGAGTCACGAGAAAGGCGGGAAGGAATTTTAATCTCTCGCCCTATAACTCCGAGTAGTGTTAGCTTGCTCAGTTCAAGACGAACTCGGTCGCAGTTTCTCAACCTGGCCAAAAAGAACACTGACTCTGCCTCGTCTTGGGTGGGTAAGGCTGTTTAGGGATGTCAGCAAAGACTCTGCCTGCTTCTACCTTCCCTACAGGGGTCTCCATCTTCAGGTGGACAAGCGGGGGAACCGTACAGTCAGGATCTCAGCTGAGAGGAAGGGAAGTCAGAGGACACTGCCCTGTCCCTTAGGAGCAGAGCTTTGCCTGTGTGTCTAGAAAGGCCCTCTTGACATAGTTCCCATTGTCTGGAATCAGGCCATGTGGCGGCCCCTGCCAGAAAGGATGCTTGGGGACTGCTTTCCAGTACTGGAGTCGACAGGAAATCAGGTCAGCAACAAAGGTCTTTCCGTTCTTGAAACTCTCCATAGTATCTCCTGCTGGCTGTGTTCCTTCCCTGGCATGACCCCGGGCATGGCTGGGCATCTTGTCCTTGTCCTTACCCTGTCCCAGCACGTCCCGTTTGGTTGGACTGTCAGTGTCTCTCTTTGTGGAAGAGTTACGTGCACACAGAGCCATTCCCGCAGAGGGGCTGAATGGAAGTAGAATCTTCAGCCTGGGCTACATCTTGCTGTTGAATTATACTTTAATTTTTTTTTCTTTTTTGGACTGGGGAGATGGATTAGTCAGTAAAGTGCTTGCTTTGCAAGTACAAGGACTTGTGTTGGATCTCAAGAACCTATTTAGAAGCCGGATGTGGTAGCCCATGCATGCAATCAAGACAAAAGGCACAGACAGGTGGATCCCTGGAGCTTGCTGGCCTAGTCTACCTGGTGAAGTTCCAGCCCAGTGAGAGATCCTGTCTCAAATAAAAGTGGAGGGTTCCTGAGGACCAACACCTGAGGGTGTCCTCTGACCACACGCACATGCAAATACATGCATGCAGGCACCCCCTCCACCCACACACACATGAACTTTGGACACACACATCTCTTCCTGGTGTGCCTTTCCAAACCTCTCCTCTCCTCTCGGGCTTGGCACATACTCTGATCCTCTTCCCTCCATCCCGTAATTTCATCATTCTTAAAGGACTCATTCTTGGCCTCTGCCAGCTCTGTTTTCTCCTGTTACCTGAAGATTCAAATGTCCCCCTGCATGGGAGAGGTGACCTCCCTCCTCCACCTCACCCCTGCAGAGTCAGCTGTCTGTAGACAGGTGCCTTCATCCAGGGTTGTGTGATGCACCCCTGTCCTCCCAGGGGTGGGGGAGCAGTGGGGACTGTGTGGTGGGTTATGGGCCACCACTGTAGAGCTAGAGCTCTAGAGAGTGAGTTGTCGAAGACATGGCCACTCGTTATGTGTCTCTCCAGCCTGTCACTTGCCCACGGTGATAATTCTAGGGCTGACTTGGGTTCACTCTCAGAAGAGTTGTTTATCCCCCCGCCCGTTCTTAGACCCTGTAAACTCATAGCTCCACCACCCTGCGTATTCCACATCACACTCCCTTTTAAATTTGAAGTCACCTCTCTCTCCTTTTCCCCTCATCAAATCCACGTGGATTCCCACAGTGCTGCTGTTTCCTTCTTCACGTTTCTCATGCCCACCTTATTCTTGGCATCTCAGCAGCCCCACCACCACCTCACCACCACCACCTCACCACCACCACCACCTCACCACCACCACCTTAAATCTTTTTTATTTTATTTTATTTGTTTGTTTTAGTGTTTTGAGACATGGTTTCTCTGTGTAGCCTTGGCTGCCCTGGAATTCACTCTGTAGACCAGGCTGGCCTTGAACTCATGGAGATCCACCTGCCGGAGCCAAATGTGCCTGCCAAGAGCCAATGTACCATGCAAATGTACAAACGCAAGAGATGAACAATGTCAGAACCAAAACGTACATGCCAAGATGTAAAGCCTGATGCCTCCTTCAACTCAACGGGGGTGCAGCAGCCAGACCTGGCATGGGGGTTCACCTCAGAGCTCCGCCCTCCCCCTTCCTCCCTCTTCCTCTCTTTATCCCTCTCCCTCCTCTCCTTCCCTTTCTCCCTTCCTAACAGGGTCTCTCCATGAATCCCCCATCCTACTTTCAGATAATATATTTAATTTTATTAAAATGTACACTCTATTAAAAAGTTCAAACAAAAAATTAGGCCATTGGCAAAGTCAGTGGTTGATTTCTGACTCAGTCAGGGTTCTGCCTATTTGATGTGAGCACAGACCCTGGTTACGGGGAGCAGCAAAGGGCAGCTGGCCAAGGGACTATGCTTCAGCAGACACCCCCCCCCCCAGCAGCTTCAGCAGCTGACACTGGGAGTGTGAGAACAGGGGCTCCCTCACCACCCTGCTGCTCACCTTCCTCCTCTGCAGGCTTCTTCTTGGTCCGTACAGTATTCGTACCGTCAGGCCCTTCTTACTCTCACCAGCCAAGAGAACCAGGAGCTGCCCAGGAGGCATCCTATGTGCCCCACCAGGCTGCCCCTGCTGCAGTTTGGGCTTCAGAGACTCTGAAAACCCATCTCCAACATTCACAGTGGCTGTGTTTGGGATCCCAGGGGGTGGCTTATGGCTTTTCCCAGCATTAAGTCTATCCTGCGATGTGCACCCTGAGACATGAGTGAAAATCAAAGAAGCCTTGTCTGGGTGCAATGGGAATGTGGAAAAACATTTTTCCAAGTCCCTCTTTCAAAATATTTTTCCTTAGGAGCCTGAGACATCACCACATGGGAACATTGCTGGCCTTGCTGCTTATTTCTTTAGCATGTCCTCCGAAAAAGAGGCACATTTACGGTCCATCACCCAACTGAATAAGTTTTGCTTTTTTTTTCCTGTTGAGTCAGAGTCCAGAGGCACATGGTAGACTGCCAGGCATGCTCTGTGAATAAGGGTACTGACAGCCTGGCATTGGGGTGGGGGGGTGCAAAGACCATTTAAGTAGCTGTGTCTTTTCTTCAAACAGGGTCCCACACCAACACAAGCCAAAGGAAAGTTCTCTTCTAAGTCAGTTAAGTGACCTGGGTTTGATCTCAGAACCTATATAAAAGAGGTGGACACAGCGGCTTACTGGCCAGGCAGTCTAGTTGAATCAGTGAGACAGAGGCTCACCAAGCAAGGTTGTTGAGCTTGCTTGCTTCCACAGGTCATATGTGTGTGTGTGCGCGCGCGCGCGCGCACACACACACACACACACACACACACACACACACACACACTTCTGATCGGAATTTTCAATTATTAGCAGAACCACAAAAATCCACCTACCATGGTGTAGTGCAAATTCTAATTGGTCTTAATAATAAAAACCCAGAGTCAGATATCAGGATGAAAGCTGGAAGATCAGAGAAGCAGAGCAGCCAGCCACTAGAAAGACTTCTTACCTCTTGGCATCCTTAGACTGAAAGGGCCGAGCTCCTGTCTCCACCCTGCCTTATCATTTCCTCTTTCTGTCCAACCATATCACTTCCTGTTTCCTCTTCCTAAGTGCTGAGATTAAAGGTGTGTGCCTCCCAAGTGCTGGGATCAAAGGCACAAGATCCCAAGTGCTGGGATTAAAGGTGTGTGCCACCTCCCAAGTGCTGGGATCAATGGCACAAGATCCCAAGTGCTGGGATTAAAGGTGTGTGCCACCACTGCCTGGCTTCTAGTGGCTAACTCTGCACTCTGATCTCCAGAAAAGCTTTATTTGTTAGAGCACAGACAAAATATCACCACACATTAGGGTTACTGTTACTGTGATGAAACACCATGACCAAAAAGCAAGTTGGAGAGGAAAGGGTTTGTTTGGCTTATGCTTCTAGGTTGCTGCTCATCATCAAAAGAAGTCAGGACAGGAACTTAAGCAGGGCAGGAACCTGGAGGCAGAAGCTGATGTAGAGGCCATGGAGGTATATTGCTTACTGACTTGCTTCCCATGGCTTGCTCAGGCTAACTTCTTATAGAACCCAGGTCCATGAGCCCAGTATGGGACCACCCACAATGGCCCTCCCCACTAATAACTAACTAGGAAGCTGGGCGTTGGTGGCGCACGCCTTTAATCCCAGCACTCGGGAGGCAGAGCCAGGTGGATCTCTGTGAGTTCGAGGCCAGCCTGGGCTACCAAGTGAGTTCCAGGAGAGGCACAAAGCTACACAGAGAGACCCTGTCTCGAAAAACCAAAAAATAAAATAAAAAAATAACTAACTAGGAAAAATGCCTTACATCTGGATCTTGTGGAGGTATTTCTCATTTAAGGCTCCCTTTTTCCCGATAATTCTAGTTTGTGTGTTAAGGTGACGTAAGACCAGTCAGCACACTATCCTTTGCCTGTTATATATTTTACATTCTTCAAACACAAAGCCAAATCCCTTGTAGGATGTAGAAAGGTCAGTCATTAATCTTCTAGTCCTGTGCCACAGATGGAGGCATGTTCCAGTAGCACCATCTAACTAAGGACTTTACATAACCCTTCTGTCCCTACCACGGTGTACTTTACCATTAACCAGACAGCCATTTCTATGAACTTCCTGCACCTGGCATAATTTGTGTCTGCTTCCAGAATGAGGGGTCCTTTGTGTAGGCCTATAGTTTTTGACGTCTTCTTTGCCACTTTGTACATTTCAGTCTTTTCCCACTGGGAGAATCTTTTGCAGGAGGGATGCTTTAAGTTCCAGGTCAGCCTGGGCTACAGAGTGAGACTCTGGTTCAGAAAGACAAAGCAGAACCTAACAGTCCCAGAGAGGATAGGATTCTTGTTAAAAGCTTTTACCCTGGGCATCCCCAACAGACACAAGGAAACAACTGGAGGGTTGGACATGCTTTTTTCTTCACTGTGGGGACAGTTTCACAGGTGCACCTGCTCAAACTCATCCAATTGCATATATTAATCCTGTGTCAAGTTTTCTGTGATTCAATGAAATCATTTTTTTAAAACACAGTTTCAGGAGGATTGTGAATGTGAGGCCAGCCTGGACTACATACATATCAAGACCTTTGAGTAAGAGATAAAAAGCAATGATCCCCACAGGTTAACTATCAGCAGGCCCAAAGATAATGGTGCATGAAAGTACTCTTGATATAATTCCCTGACAGGCATTCCAATAGCACTGAGAGCTTGAGCAGAGATGCTTTGTTAGGAATCAATCCTGGGCTAAAACTGTGGATTTCTGACCATCATTGAGCATTCAACTTGTAGACTCACTGATTTTAAAGTCTCATCACAATGTATCTGATTGAGTCCACATGTCAGCCACTACTCTAGATGCCCGAGGACTGCTAGGTCCTGTCTCTCTGGAGATTTCCCTAACTCACCTTGCTGTAGTGGGATGGCATCACATTGAATCAATGATCATTTAGCCACAGTTGAGAATACGAGTCTGTGTGCTTGTTCCTGTAGCAAAGTTAGTGTAAGACAACATCAACTCGGGTAATGCAGGTTTCCTGCAAAGGGTCTTAATGTACCTTGAAGAATGATGACTATCAGTACAGTCACTGAGGGGCAGAAATACCATAGCTACAGAAACGAAAGAAAGGCAGTCTCTCAGGGCCTCGGCACCTTAGTTACCTCCATATAAGGTGTGTGGAAAGAGAACAGTTTGCCTCCCTGACTATTTCAACTGCCTACGCTAAATGGAAGCACAGCATGCCAGTGTTTCTGGTGGTAGAGACTAGAGGAAAAAAAAAAAACAACAAAAAAAACGAAGATAAATTTGTGTCCAGTAGAGAAGGGGCTGAGGAAGTGTTGAGAACTCTGGAGTGAGGTTTGCTCACTAGTAATACAAATTTGCGTGCCCTTTGACCCAGTAATTACATTTCTAAGAACCTCTCTCTCTCTCTCTCTCTCTCTCTCTCTCTCTCTCTCTCTCACACACACACACACACACACACACACACACACACACACAAAAACCTTCAGACAAACCCACAAGATAACTCAGAAATAAATGCACACATCTGCTCACTGCTTCTCAGTTCACAACGGCCGAGCTAGGGAACCAGCTTAGACAAATGGATAGATAAAATGCAGTACACAAGAGTGCATACATTTGCATACACATGACGGAGTTTGACTCAGCCATCAAGGAGAGTGGAATTCTGTCATTTGCAGGAAAATGGATGGAGCTGGAGTCCACTAGGTCAGGTGAGATAAGCCAGACCGAGTAGCTCATGTCTCATGTCTTCTCCCACATGCAGAATCAAGATTTTCGTTTGTTAGTTGTGGGGTGACCTGAAGGTAGAAAAGGCACTATGAAAGCAGAAGAAATCTAAGGGAAAAGACAAGAAAGGACATTGCAATGTGTGTACCGTGAAAGCAGAGGGGGCACTATTCAGGGGAAGAAGGTCAGTCACGGGGGTGTCGGGAGGGGGTGTGACAGGGCAGTGGGAACAAATAAAAACAAGATTCGAGGTGCCCAATCTGGACATGTTTTTGTGTCTTAGGGCACAAGAGGCTAAACCAGCTGATGAGACGGGCTAGAAAATTTAAATTGCCAGAAAAGTAGATTTCCTTCATTAAAAGAACTGGGCAGCCTGCCATGCGTCAGTGCACAATGACACACTGTTGGAGGGAGAGTGACTGGTTCAGGGTTCAGAAGGAAGTAGAGGCAGGGGTTCCGTAGGCATGGCTGTGTTGCTCTTCACTGTCAGCTTGGAGGGATTTAGAAGGACCTAGAAGGTGCTCCTCTAGGTGAGACTGTGAAGGTGTTTCTAAAGAGGTTTAACTCAGGAGGGGAAAGCATGCCCGAACGTGGGCAGTATCATCCCATGGGCTGGGGTCCTGGACTAAATAATAAAGAGAAAGTGAGCTGAGCACCAGCGTTCATCTCTCTTTTTCCTGATGGTGGATGTCATGTGACCAACTGCCGCGTGCTCCTGCCGCCATGCATCCCCCACCATGATGGACTGTAAGAATGTGAGCCAAAAAAAAGCCTTCCTTCCTTCCTTAAGTTGCTTTCATTGGGAGTTTCACCCCGGCAATGAGGGCAGCACAAGGGTCCCAAGGGTGCTTCCTCCATGTGGCAGCATGGCAGCAGTTCTTGGCTGGTGGGTGGGATGAATTTCTTTCTTCCAGGGAACACAGAGTCATGCCATTCTGCCAGCTTTTTTTTTTTAACTGAATTTTGATATAATAACCTGAGCTAAATACATATAACTTTCCCTCCCAAGCCTGAACTATGCTACACCAGTGACTGAAATGATGATAGTTTCATTTCAAAAGTGTCCCCATTGCCAGGAAGCTTGGCAGCTATTGCTTAAATCCACCAAATATTAAATTGTTGCCATGGCTTTTTGTGTGTTCTTTGATCTGTCTGCTGACACTTGTTTATGCAGAACTGTTTGAAAGCTCATCACAGACGTAGCATCCAGTCCTTTACCTGCTAAGGATGAGGGCAATCTCCCTTAAAACCATACTAAGGGTTATGAAGTTCAAGAAGATGGCCCTATTTTAAAAAAGAAAAAAAAATCCCATAAGCTGCAGCAAGCAAATTTTCTAAATCGCCTCCAGAATTTTTTTTTTTAAATCATTCCCTGAAAGTCAGCCACCCAGGCAATGGCACATAGAAAAGGAGGCAGTCTTACACACAGCAGCCTGGAAAAGAGACCTCACACCCGGGAAGACAGCCAGGGTCTTGGCCTCTTATCTGGCTTTAGATGGCCAGGGGATCACAGTGCCTAAGCCACCTCCCTCTGTATACAGAAGCTGAAGGTCATGGTGAAATTAAGGGCATGACTAGGTCCTGACTCCAGTGACCTTAGACCTCTTAGTGAACAGGATAAGCTGGTGTCTCCCCAGAAACACAGCTTTCCTATGGGTTCAGGTTTTACATGCTCCTCACAAAGAAAAGAAAAAGAGGCAAACAATCAGGAAGATAGAAGCCTGCTAAATGACATTCCCATGAGCCCATCTCAGTCTGCACTGGCACTCAGCGAAGTCTTTCAGTCCCAGATGCACACACCTGTGGAATGTGACTCCAGGATTAACTAAAGCAAGGAGCTGCCGATCAAGGATGCTTGGGTTTCAAAGATAAATGGATATTCACTTAGAAACTACACTCCCATCTAGTCAGTCTCACTCCCAACAGTGAGAATCACTTCAAAGATGACATCTCTGGACGTGGGAGTTCTCACCTAAAGGAATTGGAGAAAGTATGACCACAGGATGCACAGCCACCCAGGTGAGAACAGGGGTGCAGGACGTGCATCACAACCTGCATGAATTCCTGCTGATATTCTTCCTAACAGACCCCCAGTTAGAGAAGAAACAAGTCTCAGGCTAGCTTTGTTAGGTTCTGCAAAGGAAACTGTCGCCTGCAGCCGAAAACATCAGCAAAGAAAATGGAGCTTAATCTCATTGACCCAGTCAAAAATCTTTGCTGTTGCATGATTTCATTAGAAAGAGAAAAATGCTTGATCTTTTAGGCTTTGCCAACAAATTAGAATGTTGTTTACAGCACAAGAAAGAAAGTTTACAGAAGAAGAGAGAAAATGAGTTCACTGAAGCTTAAACCTCCACTTGAATGAGGGTGCTGGCAGGAATCTAGGGGAATCTTAGAGCTTGATCCATGGAATGGATGGGAACTTGAACCTTGGAGAAAGACAGAAGAGCAAGCTGAAGGAAGAAAGGGATGGGAAGGGCCCTAAAGCTGGAGGTCTGCTAAGTGGACTCTGGCTTGGATGCTTTGTGGAGCCCTGGATCCCCCTCTTCCCCATTTGTTCTGTTAGATACCCACGCCCACGCCTTTCTGTTCTCTGTCCTGACAATGTCTTCTGGGAACAAGAAGCTGTAATCTCAGGGACCCTGCTGGCTTTCCCTGCTTACCTATGTCCCTCTAACTCAGAGGTTCTCAACCTTCCTAATGCTGCAACCCTTTAATACAGCTCCTTATGTTGCTACTTCATAAGTGTAATTTTGCTACTGTTATGAATGGTGGTATAAATATCTGTGTTTTCCAATGGTCTTAGGCAATCCCTGTTAAAAGATTGTTAGATGCCCGCAAGGGGCTGCAACCCCACTGGTTGAGAATCATTGCTCTAACACTTTCTCACACTGAGTCTAACTAGTTATGATACAAGAGAGTATTTTGTACTATTATTTATATAATACAGAGATTAGTCTGTAGTTGCTCAGTATTGATCCAAATTAACCCCAAGACATATATGTATATGGCATGTAGTGCACTTATGAGATGACCCAGAACAAGAAAAGAATGTATGGGAACCAATCCAATTTATAGATTGAGATGTGACTGTACCTCATGTACAACACATGTTGACCTTAGGAATGGATGGGATAACTACCCTGCAGAAGCAGTGGGGGTCTTTAATGACTGAATAAATGAATAATGATGATGATGGTAGATAGATCTGTGAGTGAACAGGTATGCATTTGCAAGTAAAAGGATATTTATATGCTGTTGCTTTGTCTGCTTTGAAAGGATTCACAAAAGACTTGCTCCATAGAAGTGTCTGGAATCCTATGAAGTCATTTTTCTGAGACTTCTCCTTGGTTTAGACTTCTCAACAATGACGACGACGACGACGACGACGACGACGACGACGACGACGATGATGAGGCCAGGCAGAAAAGCAAGTGTGTGTGTGTGTGTGTGTGTGTGTGTGTGTGTGTGTGTGTGTGTTAGTTTTCTGTTGCTGTGAGGAATACTCGAGAAAAAAATGTGTCTTAAGGGAGGAAAGATTCCCACTGGCTCACAGTTCTGAAAGCTTGAGGTCCATGCTTGGCTGCCCCACTATGCTTAGACTGTTGGAAAGGCAAAAACATCTTTGCAGAAGGGCTGGAAAAAAGCATCTATCTTCCTGGCAGACAGGAGGAAAAGAGAAGGAAGGGTCCTCGGATAAAACTTCCAAGGCAGTTCTCAGTTTTTCCTTCCTTCAGTTAGGCTTCCTAAACCTGGCAATGGTGCCATCAAATTGTAAATCTATCTGTAGATTAGTCCAACCATTGATTGAATCAGCCCTCATGATCTTTTCTAAAGGCCCCTTGAGGTGACTGACAAGTCTTAAACACACGAGCCTTCAAGGGGGCATTTTACACTCAGCACAGCAGAAAATGCCCCATTCTTCTACTCTCGGACCCTACACCGAAACTCCTCAAATGTATTCTGTGATGATCACTAGATAAACGTTGTCTATGACAGAACAAACATATTTATACATCTATAGCACCACATTCCCTGGGGTGTTAAGAATAAATTCTAGGGGCTGGAGAGGTGGTTCAGTGGTTAAGAGTATTTATTGCTCTTGCAGAGGACCTGGGTTTGGTTCCCAGCACCCACACTGCTGCTCTTAACTCTCTATAATTCCATTCTAGAGGATCAACACCCCCTTCTGGCCTCTAAGGACACTGCATGCAAGTATGGTGTACAGGAATAACATTCAGGCAGAACATCCACACATATAAAATAAAACCAACATTTTTTAAAAGAGATTAAATTCCAATGACTTAAATATTTTATATGCACCCAACTACTGACTTTAAAAATATATCTACTGCATAAAATCAGATAACCTCTGAAATATTTCGTGTTCAATATTTGATAAATTGCTGACAGAATGAGACAGTGTGGATAGGCTCTTGAAGTTTGCTATTCTGGTTTACAATATTTGCATAATCTTCAAAACATTTCTTAAGGCAGTTTTGTGTGTGTGTGTGTGTATGTGCATGTATGCACCCACATGTGCATGTATGTATGTGTGCATGAGGAGCCTAGAGGTTGACAATGGATGTTTTCCTCATGCTTGTGCAGCAAACAGTTTACCGACTGAGCCATTTTCCCAACCCTCTTAGGTGAATTTTGGATAGAGAGAAGAAGAAAGAGGAGGAGGAGGAGGAAGTCATTCCTTGGTATTGAATGATAGCACAATGTACACCCATCATGAAAATGTTTATTAAACTCCCACACATGCACAGCATGAACGGAATGTTGCCCAAACTCAACCCTTTCATGTCCACCATCGTAACTGTATCCACTCTTAGAAAGAAGGTGGCATTTTATGTCTTTACTGAAAATGGGCTAGCTCAGTTTCTAAAATGAGATACAAGAAACCTGAGCTGACATACACTAGGAAGCACTTTCTTCCCTGCCTTGAATAAAACTTTTAGAACATACTGGATTTTTATAGACTCTATTATTGCCAGTAGATAGTGAGGAGGATAAAAATAATTTCTTAACAGATTCAGATCTAGTCCAGTATCAGAGATGATACAGCGCACTGCCTAGGAGAAGATTTGAATGTCACAGGAAAACATTTGTCAAACCAGGAACCTGTCTGAGAAGTTACACTGAATAAATAGTTCAGCATCCAGGAGTCCCAAACAGCCTGTAGCCTTCTGGGCTACAAACCATCTTAGCGAAGCACTGTATCCCCTACAAGCATCTTACACCAAAGCTACCCCAAGCTGCGAAGAAGAAGCATTTGTGGCCATGCCCTAGGCAGTTGTTCAGAGGTTTGTTGCCATCACTCACCCTAATAACTTACCAACCTTCTAATCGTGGGGTCCTTTTGGGATTCTGCAGTCACGCCCTCCCTCCACTGATAGGTGCACACTGACTAATGTGGTGGACCAAACATTATGGGGAAAATATGTATCAGTCTGGGAAGAGAGCTCAGGCAGCAGAGGGCTCGGCATGCAAACATGAGGAGCAGAGTTCGATCCCCTGGACCTGTGTAAAAAGGCCGAGCACAGTGGAATATTCTAGTAATCCCAGCCCTGAGGGCATGGAGACAGGTGGATCCCTGGGTCTCACTGATTAGCCAGTCTTGCCCACTTGATGAGTTCTAGGCCACCAAGAGACACTGTCCCAGAAAGAAAGGGGACAGTACATGAAGAACGACACTTGAGGTTGATCTTTGGCCTCCACATGTAAATACTCACATGTGCACGTGTACGCATACACACACACACACACACACACACACACACACACACACACACACACACACACACATTAATGCCTTGACATGGGACAAGCAAACACTTAATTCACCTGGTGTGCCCGAGTATCACTGGGGTGCCCTGGGGCTCTGTGCCTAAGTTATTTCAGAAGCCCGTAGCGGTTTCTTCCTTCCAGTTAAGCATTCTTTGGTCCGTGAGGTGGTGATTGTCACTGTCCACTTGACTGGAGTTAGAATCACCTAAGAGACTGGGGCACCCCTCTGGGTGTGCCTATTAGTACAATTCCAGAGAAGATTAAAGAGGGCGGGTTACTGATTGTGGGGGAATACCACCCCATGGGGGTCTGTATGGAATACAAGGGGGTGGTGGGAAACCAGCAGAGTGCCAGCTCCTCCCTCTCTCTGCTTCCTGGCCCATGATGTGAGCTGCTTTGCTCTGCCCTGGTGGTGCTGAACCCAGCACTGAAATAAACACTTCCTCCCTCAGGTTGTCCATGCCACAGCAAGGAGACCGGTGGAACTGGTACAGCATGTCTTCTCCTGCGTGGACCTGAGGAAAAAATGGCCCAAGAACCTTCTCCAGGGAGAAGCCCATAACCACACCAAATAAAATCTGGCTTCTGCTCACAGGACATGGGGACAAGGGGGCTGTGACATGAGAGCAACAGTATCTTGGGGACTTGGAGGAGCTTCAACATGACCTTCATTTAGGAGAGAAAAAAACGAGAGACAGACCCAGAAAGCAGCATGGCTGTCTTGTGGCCCCACACACCTGCTGGCTTCTCTAGTCCTCTCTCCCCTGCTTCCCACCCACACAGACAGAGAAGAACCACTTCACATCTCCTTCATTCCTGAAACCACCCCAGACTTGACCACAGCCTCTGGGTTTGGCTTGTTTGCCTAACGGAGCTTCCCTGTTTCCTGGGCTTTCTGTGAACTGTCAGCCTTTCAAAAGTGTCTTGGTCTGGTGGGTCTCAAGAAGAAGGCTATAGGCTTGTTTCCCTCCCCCACTTTGTAGATGGAACACCAGAGGTTGATAGTGGTGAGTGACAGGCACACAGCTGGGATCTCAACCACATTAGCCCTCCTTAACCACGTCAAAGGACCTGTGAGTGTCCCCTCAGGGGCAGAGCTCTCCTTCAAGTGAGCCTCATCATACACTAAGGAAGGTGCTCAGCAAAGGTCAGTGGCTTGTACACAGATAGATTCACTATTTTAATACAACTCACTGGACTGTTTCCGGCAGCACAGAGAAATGGTCAACCAAGTGGTCTGTAAGCCTGGGAGAGACTTCCAAACAGGGAGACATTCCTGCGCAGTGGGAGAGCCTGGGAAAAGAGACTTCCCTGGAGACCAGAGTGAACCCCTCACCCGATTGGAAGGGTTTGTGTCACCTAGCTGGCTATCACCTGAGAGAGGTGGGGAGCATGGGACTTCCTGAAAAGCTCTGCATGTGTGTGTGTGTGTGTGTGTGTGTGTGTGTGTGTGTGTGTATGTGTGTGTGTGTGTGTGTGTGTGTGTGTGAATTTGTGTGTGTGCGTGCGTGCCTGCATGCATGTATGGAGGCCAGTGCTTCACTTGGCCGTCTTCCCCAATTACCCTGTGGTGGTTCTTCCTGGTTGTCAACTCTGTCTGGAATTAACTGAAACCCAAGTGACAGGGTGCACTTATAAGGGATTTTTCTTAATTAAATCATTTGAAGTGGAAAGACCCACTATCAATCCAGATCTTTTGAGATGGGACTAATGTACCTTTAATCTGGGCCACACCTTCTGCTGGCAGCCTATATATAAAGGACATGGAAGAAGGAAGCTTGCTTTCTTTGCCGACTTGCTCTCACTGGCGAGTCCATTCTTTTACCGGCATTAGCATATATTTCTTTGGGATCCCAGCGCATACTGAAGACCAGCTGAGACGTTCAGCCTCATGAACTGAACAGCTACTGGATTCTTGGAAAGTTCCATTGATAAACAGCCATTGTTGGACTAGCTGAACCACACACACAGCCTGTAAGCCATTTTAATAAATCCCCTTGGTCTGTATACAGAGATTCATTCTGTAAGTTCTGTTCCTCTAGAGAACCCTGACTAATATACACCCCCCACCTTATTTATTTAAGACAGAGTCTCTAACTGAATCTGGAGATCACCAATTCTACTAGAATAACTGGCCAGTGAGCCCAGGGATGCCCCTGTCTCTGCCTCTCCAGTGCTGGAGTTACAGGCATGTGCTATCGTGACTGTCTTTCCATGGGTGTTGGGGATACAACTGGCTGAGCCATCTTCTTAGCGTCGGGTTCTGTGTACTCATTTTCAAAACTCAGAACACCTTAGTAAATATTTAACGTGTATTTATATTTGAGGACAAAATTTACTCTCTGACTGTGGTGGTTTGAATAGGAATGGCCCCCATAGGCTCATATATTTGAATGCTCGGGCATTAGTAAGTGAAAATACTTGACAGGGATTAGGAGGTGTGGCCTCATTGAAGGAAGCGTGTCACTGGGGGTGGGCTTCGAGATTTCAAATGCTCAAGTCAGGCCTAGTGTCTCTCTCTTCCTGCTGCCTGCCAATCTAAATGTAGACCTCTTAGCTAACTCTCCAGTGGCCATGTCTGCCTGCCTGCTGCCATGCTTCCCGCCATGATGACAATGCACTAAACCTCTGAAACTGTAAGCCAGCCTCCATTAAATGGTTTCCTTATAAGAGTTGCCGTGGGCATGGTGTTTCTTTACAGCAATAGAACTTTGATGAAGGCACTGGCATGTGAGAAAGTGCTGTGTTCCAATGATGCCCAGACATGCCACACACCTGCTCTTTCCTGTGGGTCTTTCATCTCTTCTATTCCATATCATCAGTTCCATTTTAGAGGAGCATATTACAAGCAAATCATCAGTCTCTCAGAGCTGGCCATTTCTGAGCTGCTAATTTGATTGGTGTTATTCTGAAGGGTTTGGTCACACAGAAGCCACGCTGTAGTGACTTCAACCATACTGTACACCTCATTGTGCATGAAGCTCTGCTAGCAGTCTATGCGCACAGATCAGTCTGAAATGGTGTGAAGTAGCCATTTTTTTTTTTAGTTAAAGTATTCCATCCTGGAGGGAAGCTCCTTGAGACAAGCAAAGTTCTTAAAGAAAGCTCATTAAGACTCAGGAAATCTAGGAGGGAGTTTCTTAAGATCCAGGAAGTAAGCAACTCAAAAGTCTCAGGAAGTCCCTCAAACTGAGAAGATTCACAAAGCTCCCCCTTCCCTAAGCTTATAGAAATAGGAGGGACTGAGGAGACTCAGACTAGCCCAGAACATGGAAGAGACTCTCTGACCTGCTGATCTGCCTGCAAGTTCTGCAGAAGGCACCAGGGATGCAACTTTCACAAGTTGTCACCCATGCTAGGGTAGCTTTCAGTGATATAGCTGCCTTTGAGTTATCCCTGCTCCCGTACATAACCTCACACCACACTCTGAGTAATACCAGTAAACTCACGGGTTTACCAAGTTGGACTTCAGTCATATGGTTACTTTTGGCCTGTAGTTGGTTCCCTATCTGGGGTGAATATGCATTTATCCATGGCTTTCCAAGAATTGTGTCACACAACATCTGGTACAGCAATCAAGAAGACGGTCTTCCCCGTAAACACTCTATTCACCATATACAAAGCCACCACAGTGCTTGAGCCTAGAGGATCCAGAAGCATCAGTGTCCTTTGCACCAGGTGCCATTCAGTGCCCTACAGATTATAAACTTCAAACAGTCCACCCTCATCCCCTGCATGCTCCTGGCCCAAGTTCACACTGCCCATGGCTGGGGGGAGTGAGCTAGAGATGGGCAGCCTGTGGGGACTAGCCTGCCTTCCACTCTATGAATGGCTTAACACTAAACTCACCAGCGTTCTAAAATTAAATCATTTTCATCTCAACATGCTAGCGCTGCTCAAGTTTATCTCAACACACTAGCACTGCGTAGTATTAATGAGTGCGTATAAAAGCGATCAACCCTCTTTGGAGTGTTTTAGACCCCAGGCACTTTGTGAGGAGACCCAGAAGAGAATTCTGCACAGTGAGGCATGACTCCATTCTCCACATAGCTATTCCTAAAAAGTGCTTCTATTAGGAAAGTGTTTGAGAGCGTACCATGCGGAAGCCATTAGGGAACCCTTTGACGAAGTGAAATGTCCCTGCTCAGTGTAAGCATGATTTCTTGGTTTCTCCCGCATTGGCCTCACTGTAGCTGTTGGTTTAAGGCAATCTGTGTCATCCTTGCTTCTAGATGAAGGTACACCCATGCTAGGAACTTCATCTTCCACTGCCCGGCTCTGTGTCTTGTCATAGAATGAGTAGTGAAGAAGTACCAGAAGGTTCCATCTGGAATCTCAAGGTGTGCCATTTCCCTGTGCAGATAAGCCACCAATTCCCAACCATGCCAGGTGCTGCAGGCTGCCTGTCCACATATATACGGGGCACTCCCAACTGTGGCCCCCTTTCTTCCTATCTTACCTCTCTCCCAACCCATGTCTACATCAGAGAAGGAAGCAGAAGGAAACATCTGAAAACATCCCAGTTACTCATTTACCTCTTCTCTGGCCTGTGGTACAGAGGCAAAGGATGCTGTTAGGAGAAGCTGGAAAACTCTCTACAAGCTATCATCAACCTAAACCAAGTAGGGGACCCATGGGAGCAGCAGGAACATCCAGCGCCATGGAGTATTTAGAAGGCTGCTTATTCTGATTTGATCCATCACAAAATCCCAAGGAATGAATGATCTAAGGGGACCAGAAAGATGAAGAGAACCCAGAGGCCATGCTTCTTGGGGTGCAAACTTAGGGCTCAGAGTAAACAAGCAGTTCTGAACCAAAGGCTCACCCCGCAGGAGATATCTGTCTGTGCCTAGAAATATTCTGGTTGCCCACTGAGGGAGGACAGCAATCTTCTGTCATCCAATGAGCAGGAGCCAGGGATACTGTTGAACACTGGCAGCCCCCATACAACAAAGAATCATCTAGAAAGCATCAACAGTGCCAAGGTTCAACAGCTTGGGGCTAAACCAAAGCTTAACAACCAGAGTTTTGTTTTAGTAGCTCGGTGGGTAAATATTTGTCTTGGAGGCATCGGGGCCTGAGTTCAATACCCAGAACCCACATGAAAAGGCAGGGTGTGGTGTCACCTGCCCAAAATCTTAGCCTTGGCGAGGTGAAAACAGGTCAGTTTCCTGGGGCTTGCTGGACAATCAGCCTAACCTACTCATCAAATTCAGGTTTGTGAGAGACCCTGTCTCAAAAAACAAGTGGACAGCACTTGAAGAATGACACTAAAGGCGCGCGCGCACGCGCACACACACACATACACACACACACACACACACACACACACACTTCACTTTGTAATCACTGTCAGTTCTAGTTTGTTGAGTTCATGTATTAGACAACAAGCTAAGCGGCGAACTGGCGTCCACAGACGGACAGGCCTCTGTGCTATTATTTTCGGAGTTGGGTAGAAATGGCAAACAGCAGAGCGCTGCCCTAAAACCTCTTCTGCTGCATGAATAAAACATCAGCGCCTCTAAATTTAAACTTAAAGCCAATTAATTCATCAAAATGTCACTTGTCACCTAAAGCATTTTAGTAGCAAGGAAATACCTTGGAAGAAGAAAGAATCCTCACAGGGCGAGAGGGAATAGAGTGAGGGTGTTGTCCACAGGGCAGGAACCGCCGTAGCCTTATCTACTTCCACTAATTCCTTCAGAGGGAATTATGTGTTGGGAAAATGGTGTTTAGGAATATTGTTGGTGGCCCAAGAGACTCACTTTCTATGTGGCCTTTCCTGGGTCTTACTATAAATTATGTTGAGCACAGACATCATACCCAATAGCTGCTCCCCAGCCCCCAAAGTCATAAACCTCAGCCCTGGCTTTCACAAAGTGCATAGAGCCAGGGACACGTGGAACCATAAAAATAAACCTTGTTATGACTTCAGGGGCTGAGAGATGACTTCTCAAAGCCTGTAATTTATGGTGTTGTCTTTAGTTATAAGAAAGCAGAGAATGTAGACACAAAACACAGAATATCTATTTTTCTAACAGAAGTTCCCAAAGCAGCAAGATTGGGGATCCTCTCCACACCCTCAGGAAAGCTGGGTTCTGAAAGGCTTGGCTTCCTGCTACCCCGTGCTGAATGGCTCTCAGGGACAGAGAACTCCCTTCTGCCATGGAAAGCCAGTACAGGCAACAGTCTTAGCAGCACAGTCAGAGACAGGGAGACACAGGAGCATCCGAGAGCTTTACACTGAGTTACGCACTATCTCCATGGACTTTTAAGGTCAAATCAGGCCATTGAAATCAAGCACTCAAATCCTGTGCTTTTGTTGCAAATAACAAAATGAACAAGTTCACAGCCAAGTGCTTGGACTAGAAGGTATTAAGAATAATTTAAGTAGAGACATACTCTTATTGGTGAATATTATTAAATTATAAAGCAAATGTCTAGTATTTCCCTAAAAACAAATACATTATGCTGTAATTTCTAGCAATAAAAGGTTAAAAATCATTCAGAATTATCAAGCTGTTAGTCTAGACTTTCTTAGAAATGAATGAGTCATGCTCACTTCTTAAACCCACTGAGGGGGCAAGTTGCAATCTCCTTGCGGTGTCTAACTACAGAGGTATGATACAAGATCCTGATAATATCTCAAACAATATCCTGAGTTTGTTTCCAGCGGCTAGCTCTCTCTCTCTCTCTCTCTCTCTCTCTCTCTCTCTCTCTCTCTCTCTCTCTCTCTCTCTCTCTCTCTCTCTCCCTCCCTCCCTCCCTCCCCCTCTCTCTCCCTCTCCCTCTCTCTCAAAGAAAACAGAATAAATGCCACCCAATAAGTCCTACCCGCATAGGTAATACCAAATAAGTCCTACCCCCATGGCTCATCACAGCCACCAAGGTCAGCAGCTGAAGCCCAGGGTAAAGTTTGAGATACCCCACCTGGCCCCAGGCACTCAAGATTTAGACACTTAAGTATCAAGAAGGATCCAAATAAAATCTTCGCACTTAGAACCCATGCAGCCCTAAAGCAAAAAGACACAGCCAGGTCCAATGAATCTTCATCGTTTGTGTCTGAGAGACATAGTTAAAATCCAGGCCGTCAAAGCTTGAGTTCTCCTGGGCAAACGGCACCAGGATCCAATCTGAAACCCACTCAGACAAGGACTCTGGTTCTCAGAAGCGTTTCTCATGGACAGCCACAACAGTAGTGCCCTCAGAATCACTTGAAGTGGACACGTGTCGTGCGGAAGACGGTAAAGATGTGTTTGGGAAGCAGAAAGCAGACAAAATGTAACAGAAAGCCCGACCCCCCCCCCACTCCAGTGCCTTCAGGGCAGGAGAACTGCCTCCAGGCCCCTTTATTGAAGTTGCCAATCCTAGTGCAGGAGGGAGGGTGCAAGAGTCCTTCCCTTAGCTCTTCCCCGACTGCTGTGTCTCTGGCAGGGAGACCACCAGTGAGCAGGGAAATTACGTGGGGGGGGGGGTCTTACTTTTGTAGCTGGTCGCCCAGGGCTGGTAGCCATAGTAGCCTGTGATGCGCAGGATCCGCTCCTCGATGGACGTGAGTCCCACTGGCCCGCTAGTGAGGTCCTCCACGGAGCGCGACCATTTCAGATCCTCCTTGATTGCCTCGTCCACCACCAAGTACTTAAGCTGCCGGAGCTGAGGGCTGATGTCGGACAGTCTCCGCGGGCTGACGTCCGGTGACCTCCTCATGCCACTGAGGTCGCGGGAAGGCGGGATGAGTCAAGGGCAGAGAAGGGGAGACATCAGTGAGGACCAGTGAGGGACCCATGGTTGCTCCCCTCGTGTGCTTGCCATATGCCCTGCTCCCCGGGAACCTAGGCGTCGGGTCCCGCGCCCTCCCCTGGGCGCCTCGGGCAACGAGAGCAGGGGCGAGTAGCCAGGAGACGATGTTGAAACTTCCCCGGCTCAGCCCCACACGACCGTCCCTTCCTCCCTCCCCTAGCGTGGCAGTGCGGGCTGAGCAGATGCTGGGGACCACCTGCCCGCCGCCCTCCCGCTCCTGCGGTTGGGCGCTACTCACACAGCGATGCTCTTGGCCCTGGGAGCGCCGCCGGGAAACTCTCTGATACCCATGGGCGGCGGCAGCGAGTGGCCCCAGGCGCCCAGATTGGAGCTGGAGGAGCCGCGGCCCGAGCTCCCCACAGCCGCTGCGAGGGTCCGGAAGCCCGTGGGTCGCCCACAGCTCAGCCGGGCCACTCTAGGTGGGTCCCCGGCGCTGGCTGCCAGCAGCCGGTGGCAGAGCAGCGCCGAGCCCCCCGCCTGTCGCCGCCGGCGCCCTAGCACGCGCGATCGCGGACGCCCGAGCTCCAGAGAGCGTGCCCGGCAGTGCGCTCCGGAGCCACCGGAGAGTGAGGTTGTGGCGGCCCCGGCGCGCGTGGACCAGGCGGGGGCGCGCGTCCCGATCCCTGCCACCTGGTGTGTGCCGGCTTTGGGCTGGAGTTCTGCAACCTTAGGGCGCGGGACTTGTCACAGCTCTGGCTTTCTGGTTTTGACACGTGAGTCTCGATTTTTCACCACACCCACCCCCCACACACCACCCCAAAGAGCAGCGCTACTCCGTAAGCAAAAACCAAACTAACCTGGCGTTTCACAGTGCACACTAAGTGGCCAAATAGACCAGGCGGTGAGTGCTGCTAGGTCAGGCAGTGTCCTCAGCTCCCAAGCACAAGGAGTCTCTGCAGAGCCTCTCTGCCGCCCTAGTTAGCTTCCAATGAGTGCCTTGTTTCCAAGCCATTCCAGACCACCAAATCGCCCTCCATACCGCTGTTCTTCACTGAGCACGAATTTAGAAAATACACAGGTATATAGAGAAGACTATAGCTTTATTGAGCCCCAAAAGATTGCTTTGAATTATAGCTAGACTCTACTCCAATAGTTTTTTGAATGTAAGATCTATTTCCCCCAAGAGATCAAAGTGCAGACACTACTTTATGTGTTGCTTTAAGAAAAGATATATTGTTCCTCAGTGAACTAGGAATAGACGGGAACTCACTTCTTCAACTTTGATAAAAAGAATTTACCAAGACTTGCTGCTTCCAGGTAAGGAACTACAACTCTTCCGCTAGGGTGAGAGGTGACCAAGGGCTATCCTTGCTGTGCTCCACAGCATCTTACTGGGAGTCCGAGCCAATTAAATTACTCCAAAAAAGGGGGAATATAATGGATGCCATTTCTAATGAACTAAAAGAAAAATGAAAATCGTCTTTGCAGATGGCAGCACTGCTGATGTAGAAAGTCCCAAAGGGTCAACCACAGAAATGTCTGGAGTTAATAACTCTGATAGACTTGATTGTCACTTGATGTGAGTTAGAATTACCATGGGAGCAAACCTTTGAGGAGTGGGAGTTTCTAGATGTGGGCTGCATTACTCCATGTGCTGGGTGGGCCCTGGGATGAATCAAAAGTAGAAAGTGAGCTGAGCACCCGTGTGCATCTCTCTCTGCTTCCTGACGATGGATGCCAGGTGACCAGTCACCTCATGCTCCCGCCACCATGGTGGACCGAGTGTATTTTTAAACTGTGATTCTAATAAACCCTTCTTTCTAAAGTTGTTTTTCTCTACTATTTTACCATAGTAACACAAGGAGTAACTAATACAACTGGTTTTTTAAAAGGCTGAAAGAGTTAAAGTTAATGTACAAAACTTAGCCATTTTCCTATGTCCTTGCAATGTACAATTGGAATTTGAAGGGGGGAAAATGGTACTTTTCACGGGACTCCTAAAAATGCAAATTTAGAGATGAATCTAATATGTACAATATCTACATGAGGCAATTACAAAATTCAAATAAGAGAAACAAAATTCAAAGTGAACAAACACATTGACCAAGGTGTCTCTGAACTTCAACGCATGCATATTCTTTTCTCAAGAATCTGCCTTCCCGTGAGTTTCTGGGTCAGTGATGGAAATGACCAGGTGGTGGCCCCATCTAGGTTCCTCGGCACTTCATTCATCATTTAATGATTTCAGGGTTGGGACCAGAACAATGACAGCCAGGCAGTCCAGGAGCATCGGTGTCAGAAGCAATTATATTCATTACCTGAAGGAGGTCAGGAGTTTAACATTTTCTATTCATAATAAGACCTGAAGGAATACACTTAATGGGCACAGTGTTGTGATCCAGGCTAATCAATGCCATTGTCCAATACGGAAGATAAACTGCATACATGTTTCTACAGCCTTTTAAAAACAAGATTTATTTTTATTTATCTGTCTTTGCCTACATTGTATGTAAATGCACCACATGCATGCAGTACCCATGGAGGCCAGGAGAAGACCTCAGATCCTTTGGGGTTGGAGTTACAGACACTTCCCAGTTGCCATGTGGGCACTGGGTATAAAACTCAGGCTCTCTACAAGAGTAGCAAGTGCTATTGGGCATTGGCACCATCACTCCAATACTCTGTAGCTTATTCTTCATACCAGTAAATAAAACTCATAAACTTTTAAATATTACTTTATGGAGATACACTTTTTTTTCAATATGAGAATGACTTGTTTTTCTGAAAATGTCCAGATGCCCCTGAAATATTTAGAATATACATGTCAATTTTAAAATTGAACTAAGTAAACATCTACTGAGGGCAGGGCAAGTACCAGGGTCTGGGAAAGAGGCTAGAAACACCAAAAATACAAGTGTTTTCTCCCCCCATGGAGTCTGCAGCACAATAAACAAACAAGTAACTGAAGACTGGCCAGTGTGGGCCTTGATCCTTGCATGTAGACTCTCTGGAAGCTGAAGGGCAGGTTTTCAAGTCATCACCCTCACCTGGAAGGGAGGAGACCAGGATCAAGGGGATGTCAGAGATGCTTAGGTGAAAGACCAAACGAATGTTGAAAGCTAGAGATTTGCCTGTAGATGCAAAAGGAAGTAGAAGGAGAATAGGGAGAAGATCCAGAGAAAAAGGAGCAGGGGAGGAAGCCAAGGAGGAGGGGACAAGGAGAGGGGGAGAAGGGGGGTGAGGAGGAGGAGAAGTGGCGGGGATGAGCAGTATGGAAGGATATTAGAGAAGAAAGATGCAGTGGTTGGAAAGTGTGCCTTGCCCAGGAACCTGTTTGGAGAGCAGGACGTTATTCATTGTTAACGTCACAAAATCCATTCACCTGGGAGAAGGGACCTGAGACAGGCCTGTAAGGGGTTGTTTGGATTGTGTTAAGATGGGAAGACCTGCCCATAGAGAGTGGTGACATTCGCTGGCTGGGACCCTGAGCAGCAAAGGTGGAGAAAAGGAGCTGGGCAGCGTTCCTTCATGTCTCTCTGCTTCCTGATGATCTGTGAGCTAAAACAAACCATTTCCTCCTAAGTTACCGTTGTCAGAGTACAGCAACTGGAAAAGGAGCAAGGACAGAAGGTACAGCGTTCAGTAGGAAGTGGCACAGGCAGGGCAGCCTTACAAAAGGGTTTTGTAAACAGAGTCAACATCCTCCCTTCCCAGAATCCTGGCTGGTTTCTTCCTACCTCCTTATCCAGAGTAATCCTCTCAAAGGCCAAAAAGGCCCTCCTCTGTGGAAAACTTTCAGGTGTTGCTTTCTTTAAATCCTTAGCCTTGCCCCACCCACCCGCCCCCAGCCTTTCATCCTGTAGTGATCTCCATCCCTCCATCCTTCCTGCCTCTCAGAGCCTGTGGACTCCCGGCCTACAGAACAGAATGCGTGATGTCATGCCGTCTCTGCCTGGAAGGCGGGTGCACAGCTGACCTCGAAGACCTTGTGATGCCCTCACCCACCTCACGTTTTCTCCGAGTCCCTCCCTCCAGGAAGCTTTCTCTGGCCCTGATGGAGTAGACTAGTTCCTTCCAACACAATTTTTAATACTCTTTATAACCCTTGTCAGGGCTTTATGACAAGTTCATTTACAGGGTTATTTGATTAATGTTTGTCTCCTTCACTCAGCTAAAAATTGTATGAGGCTAAGATTCCTCTGCCTTCTTCATGACCGACCCTCCTATCTATCATAATGTCTGTATAGGCACTGCTCGTAAAAAAACATTTCTTAAATAAATGAGCAAAGGGAAAAATGGAGAATGAAACTACTTGAACAATAAGATGTGCAAGGGACGGAAGGGACACAATTTACAGAATTTATTTAGACTTTCTGTTCCTATCAGTTCCCATTTCTAGGCTAACACTGATTCACCTTCACAGATTGGCAGGACAGACTTCTGACTTCCCCATAGCTTATCTCTTTGGGGACTCTTACTTCAGCCTTCCTCTAAACCTCATTTTTCAGCTCAGACAGTATGCATAGCAACAAAATGCCCTGTTTTCTGAGTCAGTCGTGACTCCAAATGCCTTTTCTATTCTCAAAAAGTGCAACCTCAATGTTAGATAGTGTGTCCCAATTTTGGTACAAAGACATAGTTGTTATGATATGCGTCTCTGACATGCTTAAGGAAATTCTGCACATTATAATTGATGGGTGGATGGGTTGATGACTGACAGATTAATACATACATACTTACCTGGTAATGTAGATGGATAATAGAGAGGTGGATGGATGGACACTCACACATGATGTGTTGTGTTTACTTCTTCCAATGAGTAGGAGCCTCCTTTGGGGACCATGTCTTTCATTTCTTTTTCTAATCCATGTAGCACTCAAAGCATAAGGGCATTCTGTTGGTGGATTTGTCAACATCATGGGGAATGCCGTAAGTTTCTGACACGATACAATTTTCATTAGGGAAGAAGTATTTATTGAGACTATGCAAATATTTGATTAGACTAGTTGCAATTGCTATCCTCAGCTGTGATCAGACCATGACTACAGTAACAACAGTGGCCACGTGTGGGCTGGGGCAGCAACCCAGTCACTGAAACATCGCATCGAGTTCAATGCACAGATCTCATTACACACACACACACACACACACACACACACACACACACAAAAAAAAAAAAAAAAAAAGCTAGGCTTAGTGCTCACCATTGTAAGCCCAGTGGGAGGTGGAGACAGACAGACAGATCCCAGGTACACAATAGTCCATCAGTCCAGCTCCTTGGCAAGTTCCAAGTCAGAGAAAGATCCTGACTCAAAAAGAGAATGGAGCACATTAGGAAGGATACTTGAAGAAGTTTTCTGGTCTACACATGTGTGAAGCTACACACACAAAACAAACAAACAAACAAACAAACAAACAAAAAACACAAGAAATGGATGCAACCTAAATCTTGTGGGATAGCTTCTAGATCCAAAAAAAAAAAAACAAAAAAACAAGGGATAGGACAGCAAAGGCCCTGCAAGTGGACAGTCAGCTTTCTATGGTCACGAGCCTCTAGCTCCACCAGCTGCACAGGAGTTACTTAATGGAGAGAGGGAATTTATGGACAAGAAACAAAGAACAGAGGCAGACCTGAAGTCACATCTATGCAAGATTTTGGTGCACAGTTAATGCACATAGAACCCACTGGAAGTCAGCAAGCAAAGTTCCAGGAAAAACATATATTGAAAAGAGCCTAACTAAGAAAACTTTTCACTGCCAGACACCACTGGAGCTGGCTTGAGAGCAGGAAACAGCTGGAGAAGTTTTATAGGCCTTAGGGAGAGCCTCCACATCAACACTGACTCCATCATAGCCAAGGAGGGCAGTGGAAAAGGTTGACCTTGCGAAGGACAGAGCCAAGGGCCTTAGGGAGCCCTGGACAAGAATTTCTCCCTGCAGAGTTTAGTTAGGACTTGGCTAAAGAATAGGGAACTCTTCCAAAGCCAGCTCCACAGGGTTTCAGCGTTGCTGGAGACCAGCAACATCTGCCTATTACTGGCCAATCTGTGGCTGTGATCTGGTCCTCGCTGCACTGTTATAGTTTGAGTGTGTGTACGGAACTAGATGACCTGTCCTTTTGCCAAAGATTGCTTTAGGCGGTCACTTCTGAATTTGAGAGATCAGAACACTGAAAACTGACAAGCCCCTGGGAGAGTCTGGCCTTGAAGCTTTTTGCTTCAAGGAAGAGGCCAGTATATTCTGGTGATAAAATGAGGATTTCTTCACTGGGAAGCAAGGATGTCACAGACCTATTTGTCAAAAGCTATCACATCTTTCTTGTATATCCTAACCTAGGCATAAAGATTGCATATCTGGGTCCCCTTAAAAGTGAGGCCAACTGATTCTAGCAGGGAGGGCAGTGAGCATGGTCACAGTATACAATACACTTGAAAGAAATTGCCTTTACACAACTCAACTTTATTTATATGAGCATACACCAATAAAAGATCTTAAAAGAAAAATGCAGCTGTATAAATGAAGTTCACAGTTCTGGAAGGATTCAGAGGGTCAGCAATTCCTTCTTGTGCTGCCAATAAAATACAAATAAAAGCCAGGGTCCTCACTTGAAAATAAAAATTCAGGACTGCAGATTTGGTTCAATAGATGAGAGGAGTTGCCGCGTTACCATGAAGAAGCAAGTTCAAATCCCCAGCATCCATATGAATAGTCAGGTGTGGTCACTCACAGACCTGTCACCCCAGCGCGGTGGAGGTGGACGGGTGGGCAGAGACAGGAAGATCCCTGTGCCCACTGGCTGCCAGCTTAGCTCTAGATTCCAGGAGAGACCCTCTCTCAAGAGAACAAGGTGGAAAGTGATAGGGCAGGACATCTGACATGCTCCTCTTGCTTCCACAGACCAGAGATGAGAGCACTTCCTTACACAAGTGTGCGCACACTCCCCACCCCCACACATACACAACCTTCTCCGGTTGCCAATAATATCTACTACCCAAGTGTGCACTGTGTCTAGCTTGCAAAATTTCCACTTCCAACTGCCCATCCTAGGAGGCCTCCTTCTGCCACCCGGAATATATCAAAATTGCTGACTCTTGTCAATCAATGTCAATTTTCCCTATAAGCAGACAGCTAGAGG
Organism: Peromyscus leucopus; assembly: GCF_004664715.2. NCBI lineage: Eukaryota > Metazoa > Chordata > Mammalia > Rodentia > Cricetidae > Peromyscus > Peromyscus leucopus. Next base: position 129,161,310 of record NC_051067.1, on the reverse strand, counting down.
CACAGAAACCTATTACAAAAAAACAAAACCTGTCAGCCAGTGCAGGCTGTTTTTGTATCCTACTTCACCTTCTGCTGCCCAGGCAGTCCATTTACAATTCCTAACAATTAAATTCAAATTTTCCACATGGATTTGCATAGTCAGTCAGTCTTGTTGCCTTGCTTACTGAACATCCTCTGCAGTAAACTCTCTGAGAAAACTCTGAATAGCCAAGAGGGTCTGGGAGTTATGGCCTCCCAGAAGCCTTTGCATTGATGGATGATTCAAAACTTCAGCTCTCGGTGTATCCCTTAAGGCAAGCAAATCTCTTTCCTTCTGAACGTTCTTTCACCTTTGTTTCTTTTTTTCCAATCATTCTCCCACTGATTCATTGAGGGAGGATGTTACAGAGTGCAGTGGAGGATCAGCCGAAGTGGAAACTGAGCTAGTTGGTCCACGGCCTCCAAGGGAAAGCCAAGCATCTCACCCCAGCCTTCAGCCTTGGGCCTGCTGGTGATTTATGCTTGCTGCTTTTTTTTTTTTTTTTATCTGTCAGGCTCTGGGGAGCAACAACCTCCTCCATCATGGGCTGTCTGAGCCATTTCACTCTCTTAGGTCGTTTGGGATTTGCAACTGGAGTACTTCCAGGTCCCGCCTGCTCAGGCTCTGTGTTCTTCAGGACCTTCTGGCTGCAGGGGAAGTTGGTGATTGGTAGGTCACAACCTTTCTTTTAACTTTTCTGCAGTGTTGCTGCTAAGAACAGAAACATCTTGCCACTGGAGCTGTGTGTGAGTGCACAAACACACAGGCATGGCTTTGATAGCCTGCTAGATTACCATAGCCATGGTTTGGATTTTTTTCAGTATTTTATTTTATTTTTTAATTATGTGTTTTTGTGTGAGGGATGGGGGCGCATATATACACCTGAGTTGCAGTGCCTTCAGAAGAGGATACCAGATTCCCTGGAGCTGGAGTTAATGGCGGTTCTGCATCTCCTCTCATGAGTGCTGGGAACCGAACTCAGGTCCTCTAAGAACAGGAGCCATTCTTAACTGCTGAGCCATCTCTCCAGACTACTTGGGATATTATTTTTATGTATGTCTGTGTGCACGTGAACACAGGGAGTGGAGAACATACCGAGGCCACCGGCCAACATCAAGTGTTTTCCTCAACCCTGCTCAAACCTATTTTATGAGACAGGTTTCTCACTGGACCTGGGTTAAGCTGGACTTAGTAGCCCGCAAACCCCAGGGATGCTTTCTCTGCCTCCTAACCCTGGGGTTAAGATGTGTACTGCCACACTTGGCTTTTTATGCTTGTGCTGGAGGCTCAAACTCATGTCCCCATGGTCTGCATGACAAGTGCTTTCCGCGGCCCACCATTTAGATTTATGTTTTCTCAGGTGTAAGTGTTAAAGGCTTGGTTGTCAATCAACAGTGCTGTTGGAGGGTGTGCTCTTTAGGAGACATAGTGGAAGGAGAGAGGGAAGGAAGGAATGAAAGGAGGGAGGGAGGGAGGTCCTAAGGGGGTGTCATTGAAGGGAGTTTGGGGGCCCTGGCCCTTCTTCCTCTCCCTCTTTGTCCCCTCTTCTCCCTCACCACCATCATGTTCTCTTTCTCTCCCTCCTTCCCGGCTGCCCTGAGAGGAGCAGCTTTGCTGACACACACTCCCAACCTTGATGCACAGAGTTACCACAGCTCTAAAGCAGTGAGACCAAGCGACTATGAACTAATACCCGAGACTGTGAGCAAAAGTAGACATTTTCTTACAAATTGATGACCTCGGGTATTTTTTTCCCCACAGCAACAGAAAGCCGGCTCCCACACCTTGACCCTCACTGCAAATCTATTTTTATTCCAGTTAAATTCAGAAATTTCCCAAGCATCAACTCTGCTCACACATGACACTAATTATTAATCAAACATGGATGACACACAGCACCTCACCTATGGACTTACTTTCTGGAGAGAAAAGAGACTTACTGTGAATAGGGTCATCTGTTGCCTGAGGTCCTTGGTAGTAAGCCAAGGTGAGAGACCCTATGTGACCTGTTGACCTCTGTGACCAATGCTGTTGACAGCAAGTATTACATCATCATATCCTCCCTTCTTCACATAGCAATAGGAAGACTGGAGATGCTGGTGGTGACTGACTCAGTAATTGTCCATCAACTTCAACCTCTTCTCCATCCTCTTAAGTCAATCTCCAAGGTCAACTCCAACTCTCTTTCCATGAATCCATAAGGTCATTTGAACCATGTGTTTGTTTTCTACCTGTCTCCAAAGCCTCTGGATACATAAGAGTCTTTGGGGGATGTTTTCAGCATTCTCCAGATACATGATGTTACTGTAGGGGCAGATGAGCACTAGATGCCATCCTTCCGCTAGCCCATTAACTGCTAGAAAGCCAAGCAAGCTGGTGCAGCTGGTATGTATTCTGCAGACATGGAGAGGAGGCTCTTTCTCCTGTGTGCGTGCACACACACACACACACACACACACACACACACACACACACACACGGGGGGGGGAAGGGGAGCACCCTGCCAGTCCATCTCTACCCACTCACTCAGTTCCCACCCACTCTATCACATATCATCACCAACATAATAATTACAGAGACTCTGAGGAGGTTTGGGGCAATTGTCTTAAGTTTAGACTCTCAAGTGCTGGGTGAGCAGAGGTGAACTGCACATCTAGGCCTTACCTATTCCAGTTCCCATGCCTGACCCAATTCCCTGCTACAGAGCTCTTTGTCTCTCTTCAGGGGGTTGGTCTAGAAGTCCCTCGCTGTTGGTAGAAGGAGAAGCAAATACAGCCTAGAGAGCACGTGAGCACTTCCTTATTATTTAAGTCACTCATACTCTCACAGCAAGAGTCAGTGTCCCCCGTGTAAGAACACAACCCGCAGAATCAACTAAGCGGGACTCACAGGGGCTCACAGAGACTGAAGGGACAATCACGGACTCTGTGTGGGCTGAGCTATGTCCTCTGCATACAGGTTACAGTTGTGTAGCTGGGTGTTCATGTGGGACTCCTAATGGAGTGGAGGGGGGTCTCTGACTCTTTTGCCTGCTCATGGGACCCTTTTCCTCCTATTGGGGTACCTCATTCAGCCTTGATATGAGGGTTTGTGTCTAGTCTTATTGCAACTTGTTATGCTGTGTTCAGTTGATATCTGGGAGATCTGCTCTTTTTTGGAAGGGAAACAGAGGAGGCGAGGATCTGGGGGAGGGGGGATATGGGGGTAGTATTGAGAGGAGTGGAGGGAGGGGAGCCTGTGGTCAGGATGTAATTGATGAGAGAATTTTAAAAAAAAGACTGAGTGTCCCATCCCAAGGTGCTGGGATCAAGCTTCACAAGACACATGCCTGGGATCCTGTTGCTTGGCACCCACCGGGATGAATGTTACACTGGCACCTTTATGACACTGCTTCCATCACTCTGCAGCCTCTGGCCTACACAAGGATACACAGGGCCGTAGCAGTGAAGGTATATGTGATGTAAGTCACATATATAAATGTGCATTTGTGTGTCCTGGCAAATGCACATGTGTAGTACTCGGGTCTACATGTACATGTGTTGCTAATTTCTCTCATTGCTGTGCCCAATACTGAAAAACCGTAAAGAAGGAACATTTATTTGGGCTCATGATAGGTGGGCACAGTCCCTTATGAAAGCGAAAGCAAGGCGGTTGGAGCACGAAGCTGCTTATTCATGTCTGCGGTGATCAAGAAGCCGGGAAAGGGGGAGGTCCGTGCCCAGCTAGCTTCTTTCCCCCTCTTCATCTTCTTCCTGCCTCAGATCCTGGGATGGTGCCATTCCTGTTCAGACCAGATCTTCCTCAATAGTTAATCCACTCTGGTATGTCCTCACACACACACACACACACACACACACACACACACACAAAGTTGTGCTTCAGAATGCCCTAGGTATTTCCGCATTTCTTAATCTAATCAAGTTGAAATGACGATCAACCATGATAACACACAATATATATGTATACATAGTGTGTATATGTGTTACATACATACACACTATGAGTATATACCTGAACGTGTGTATACATCTATATTATATATACATAAATAAATTCTGTTCTCTTCAGCGTCAGCCTATCTAGAACTTAATTCAGCATCTGAATCCTACTGCTGTTCCTCCAAAGACTTCTAGAACTCTGCTTTTTAAATGGCTTTTAGACTCTGTAACACATTATTTTTCAGTATTGTCTGTGCTGACGATCTTTATTCACGGAAAGTGGCTTTGAGTTTGGAAGACAGCCAACAGTCATTTGGTGTGAACCCCAGGTAAAATGTGGTTGATTAAGCTGAAGTAAAATCAATTTGGGTTTTCTTCTGTTTCTTTCCTCTGTCCCAGATAGACCTTTCTTGGATAATTGTTAGGAGACAGGAGAAATCAATGGGCAATGACAGTCCTTTTCTTTGCACAGAATCTCTAGCTCTTACCAAATACGGACCGTTTGACAGTGGGAGACACAGCCTATATGAACAATTCATCCTGTCAGACACATCATATTTGATTCTTTGACAATTACCAGATGCTTCCATGAACAGGACAGTCAAGACTGTGTTTTCCAGTGGATAATTTTGTCTTTGATTTTCAGATCATAATCAAGATAATAAGATAAAGTTTAAAATAGTTTCCTGGAAGACACTAATATCAGGGTTCTCCAGAGAAACAGAAGCAATTCTCTCTCTCTCTCTCTCTCTCTCTCTCTCTCTCTCTCTCTCTCTCTCTCTGTCTGTCTCATACACACACACACACACACACACACACACACACACACACATAAACACAAGAGATCTGTTTATGAGGAACTATGCTGTTACAGATGTTGGCAAACTGTAATCTACAAAGCCAATGCTCTGTTTGGAGTCAAAGGCCAGCAGGCTGGAGAATTGTCTGCAGGTCAGCCCTTTGTAAGCCCTACTTACACCTTCTTCTGATTACACAAACCTCAGGCCTCACTGACATCTCAAACTCATTCAAAACATTCTCCAAGCTGACAAGTAAAGTAAGAGTTGAGAGCACACTTCTTATGAATCTGGAGTTCATATGCATCTCTTTTAGCCACACTTGACTTACAAATAGAGACAATAGCACAGTCATGCCTCCACTCAGCTGGAAACATCTGTCTCATGTGCCATTGGAAAGGCACTGACCCTTTCCTTCAAGAGAAGACAGTCCCTGATCGATGTTCATCTCCTTGATAGCCTGTAATTTAAATGGTTAGAGAACACTTAGAGACAGTTCTCCTTTCATCCTGGTGTTGGGATAAAACACTCTGAACGAAAGCAGCTGAGGGGAGGAAAGGGTTCACTTGGTTCACACTGCCAAGTCACAGTCCATCACTGAGGGAGGGGGTCAAGGCAGGAACTCAAGGAGAAACCATGGAGAAATTCTACTTGCTAGCTTGCTCAGGCTCATGCTTAGCTGGGTTTCTTTTATAGACCAGGCTCACCTGCCTAGGGAATGATGTTGTCCACAGTAGGATGGGACTTCTTGAATCAATGAAGGCACTCCATCATAGACATACCCACAGACCAATCTGATCTAGGTAATTCTTCATCAAAACTCCTTTCTCAGTGACTCTAGGCTGACAGTTAAAGCTAACTAGGACAAAGACCCTGATAGGAAGTCAATTCATCTTGCTACGTGACAAGGGAATCAGTACAGGAGGCACAGAGGTCCTTGTGCTCACAGATACACATGAGGGAAACCAGGAATTTTAAGCATGTAGAGTTGGCTCTTCAAAGGGAGAGATACATAGTCTTTTTTTTTTCAAGACAGGGTTTCTCTGTGTAGTTTTTGGTGCCTGTCCTGGATCTCGCTCTGTCCTCAAACTCACAGAGATCTGCCTGGCTTTGCCTCCTGAGTGCTGGGATTAAAGGTGTGCTGCTGTGGGATGGTCTGTATATCAAATCTGTTGCTCTGATTGGTCAAAAAATAAAACACTGATTGGCCAGTGGCCAGGCAGGAGGAAGTATAGGTGGGACAAGGAGGAGAAGAATTCTGGGAAGTGGAAGGTTGAGTCAGAGTCACTGCCAGCTGCCGCCATGATAAGAAGCATGTGAAGACACTGGTAAGCCACAAGCCACATGGCAAGGTATAGATTTATGAAAATAGATTAATTTAAGCTACAAGAACAGTTAGCAAGAAGCCTGCCACGGCCATACAGTTTGTAAGCAATATAAGTCTCTGTGTTTACTTGGTTGGGTCTGAGCGGCTGTAGGACTGGCGGTTGGCAAAGATTTGTCCTGACTGTGGGCAAGGCAGGAAAACTCTAGCTACAGTGTGCACCACCACCTGGCTCTAGAACTCATCTTTATGGAAGATGTTACATGTACTTTACAAAGAATCTCAATGTAGTTATATCTTAAGCTTTATTGTACACACAGGATTGAGTAAATTATTATCAGAAACTTTTTCACAAAATTGTGATGTGCTTAAAAATGCCTAAATTAAAGTCAAGGTCAGACTCCTGAAGTTTGAACTAACACCGGCTAACTGAGTCCTGTTGAACTGAACTTCCATCTTGCCTGTTGCAGATGGACACTCTGATGGCCATGGTGTTGGCCGAGACTGCTGCAAATAAGAAAGAGGGAAAGCTCAAGACACTTGATGTCATAGATACTCAAATATCTGTAACGAAACAATCAAAAAACACCCATGGTAATCACTGTCTTTGTCTCTGTGGCCAGGCTCAAGCCTGAAGCTGGTGGTCATAACCACTTTCATCTTCTATGAATTAAAATGTTCCTTTGCCTTCAGCAAGAACCTCAGCTGGTAGTGGATCTCCACCCAGAACACAACCTTGGCCTTGGTCTCTCAAATGTCTAGACTGTGATAGGCCTGCGTGAGTTGGATTGTTGTAGATTGCCTGTGACCTTAATCACAGAGAATCACAGAGCACTAAGAACCAGGGGGGCTTTCCTTACTCTGAAATATTCTTTAATAACCATCCAATTTACCTTTTGCAGTCAGGCTCAATCCTGACACAGCACAGGGCCTCAATTTCCCTCCTTTGCATGTTGATTCAGAGAAATGAGGATTCCAAAGGAGATGGGTGAAGTTTCATCTTCTAGTTCACTGCAGTCACCGCCTCGATCTTCTGATGGAAACTTCCACCCTGGGAAACTCAGAGCCAGTGGAGAACATGGCTATGGGTTTAGCAAGAGCATATTTTGCTTGTGAGTCATTAAAGATAATGGTGTGTGTAGATACTTATGTTTCCATTCCTGGATTCCTAGATCCATCAATCCTGGCTAGGGGAGAAATTATACCACACAGTGGATACATATCCATAGCATATAGCACCCCTGGAGAGCCCTGTTCCAGTGGTACATAGCTGGGCATGAACCTACACCTGTGCTCCACTGTGTCATCAAGCCAGCTACTTTTGGATACAGGGGAGCATGCGCATGTTGGAAAGCCCACAAGGAAAGCCCACATGGCATTCATTTGCTCAAATGATTCTCAGCCAGAAGTAGTACTGGCTGGAATGGCATGATGGTGGCCAAGAATTTTGTAAGTCCACAGATGATGGCCTTGGAAGAACTTAAGTGCATGCAGGAGCACAAGCTTGTCTCCAAGGTGAGTGTCTACCACATTAAGAATGAAACATTGTTCTTCCAATGACAAAAGTACTCAAGTACACCCAACTTGCCAGCAAGTAGCCATTTGATTACCCTGGGAGAGTGATACCTATGGGGAGCTCAGTGTAGGTCCCCAATGCCAGCACAGTGGGTTATAGCTAAAGCCTGATTGGCTTTGGGGAGTGTAGTTTATGTTGCTGAGCCTACACAAAATCTCCATCTTTGTACCATGGCCATCTTTTCCAGGAAAGGCTGCTGAGACTCGGACATTTCTTATAAGTCAGACCTTCACAGGATGAGATTCTGGGCTATTTTTTTTTTTTTAACAACCTCAGCTCTGTGGCTTGAGGGGAACTTTCAGGATAGGCATCAAAGATTTCAAGTGCAGCACCTGACCTGGAAATTCATCCTCTTCTCCCTACACATTGTTCAGCAACAATGGAAGTAACTAGATGATTCCATTGCACAGTTTTTGTTAGCTGACAAAAACATCCAAAGGTATCCTATGCATAGTCATTTTGTTCATTAGTATTTACCAACTTAGGTCACCTGGGAAGAGGGAATCTCAACTGAGGAATCACCTTCATCAGATTGGCCTGTGGCATGGCTGTGGGGACATTTTCTTGATTGATAATTAATGTAGGTGGGGCCAGCCCATTGTGATCAATGCCGTTCCTAGGCTGATAGGCCTGAGCTATGTAAGAAAGGTAGCTTAATGTAAGCTTGAAACCAGTCAATAGCTGCCTTCCATGGTTCCTGCCTCTGCTGCTGCTAGAGTTCCCACCCTGACACCCTCAGCAATGAGCTCTGATTGGGATTTGCAATATAGGTACTAAGGAAACACTTTCAACCCCAGAGTTGCTTTCCATCAGTGTTTTATCACAACAGCAGTAAGTAAGTAGGACACACACACACACACAATTAATTCTGCATATATATGCTACTAGCCCTATAAACATATAATAGTTCTGTATATACCAATTACTAGTTTTATATGTGTAGAAATATAGATACTTGCATACAAATATACATGCGGTAATAGGAAATATATATACACATATGAATATGATCTATCTTTATAATATGATGTATGCCTGCATGTGGTGATGGATATGTGCATGCATGTATATACAGTGTATCTGTATACATATATACACACTTGAATACACATGTGCATAACACCTATATGTGTTGCAATTTGGATACAAAATGGTCCCAAAGGCTCAGTGAGTAGGGAGGTGACTGGGTCATGAGGATGATAGTTTTGTCTTTGGATTCATTCACCAACAAGTTCATTGCTGGATGGATTAATAGGAGGCGAGTCATGGGAGCAGTCATTGAGCTGTGCCTTTGAAGGTGCATCTTGCTTTGGTTCCTTCCTATCTCTCTGCTTCCTGACCACTATGAAGTGAGGGGCTTCCTTTTCACTTGCTCCCATCACCATGGTGCCGCTCACTACAGGCCCATCACAACAGAGCCAGGGAGACATGGAAAAAGCCTTTGAAACCACAAGTCAAACTACGCTTCCATCCTATGAGTTGTGTGGTAATATTGTGTTCCCCAATATATTATGCACCCTAATAAACTTATCTGGGGTCAAAGAACAGAACAGCCACTAGACATAGAGGCCAGAAAATGGTGGCACACACACACACCTTTAATCCTAACATTCAGGAGGCAGAGATCCGTCTGAATTTCTGTGAGTTCAAAGTCACACTGGAAACAGCCAGGCATGATGACACATGCCTTTAATCTCAGGAAGTGATGGCAGGAAGCAGAAAGTTATATAAGGTGTGAGGACCAGAAAATAGTCTGGTTAAGCTTTTAGGCTTTTGAACAGCAGTTCAGCTGAGATCTATTCGGATAAGGACACAGGGGCTTCTGGTTTGAGGAAAAGAGATCAGCTGAGGCATTGACGAGGTGTGGTTAGCTGCAGCCTGTTCTGGCTCTCTGATCTTTCAGCGTTCACCCCAATATCTGGCTCCAGGTTTGTTTTTATTAATAAGACCCTTTAAGATTCGTGCTGCAGAGTTGATTGGTTAAGTGTTTTGGGACAGTGACAAAAATCTGGTCAACATTGCACATGGCTGTTTGAACGATGAATGTCCCTGTAGTCTTTGGCATTTAATGTTTAGTTGGTGGTTCTGTTTGGGGAGGCTTGGGAGGCGTGGCATTGCTGGAGGAAGTGTGCTTTGAGAGCTCAACGGGCTGTATCACTTCAGGTTTGCTCTCTGTGTTCCCTGCTTGCTGTTCAAGAAGTGAGCTCTCAGGTGTTGCTGCGTCTGCTTGCTGCCACGCTTCCCTGCAGTCATGGTGACGGAATCCTGGAACCGTAACCCTCTGGAACCATAAACCCCAAATAGACCCTCCTTCTCTAGGTCATGATGTTTTGTCACAGTAACAGAAAAGTAGTGTGTGTGTGTGTGTGTGTGTGTGTGTGTGTGTGTGTGTGTGTGTTTGATTGCATGCACCTGTGTGTTACATATAAATGAGAGTGGAGATCTAAAATCAGCAGGGCCAGTGCTGCAGGTTGAGTGTGAGCCTGTGGGGTTCAGACTTGAATCTTGTTTTTCTTTTTGTTTGTGTGTTTGCTTTGCTTTTTAACTTTAAACAAACTTGTATTGTAAAGGTTGTCACATAATTGGATACTTCTCTACTTTGTACACACTAACTTTCACTCTCTACGGAAAGGCTGCTTCTGAACTTCCCACCTGGTGACACAGCGCTGCACTCCTGACTGGAACAGAAGAGTGGAAATGCCTCAGTGATTTAAGTTGAAAGCAGGACACTGGTGTGTGGCTCTTGCACCCAGTATCAAGAATGTACAAATGTCATTATTAAAAAGTACAAAATAAGCCGGGCGGTGGTGGCGGCGGCGGCGGTGCACACCTTTAATCCCAGCACTCGGGAGGCAGAGGCAGGCGGATCTCTGTGAGTTCGAGGCCAGCCTGGTCTACCAAGTGAGTTCCAGGAAAGACGCAAAGCTACACAAAGAAACTCTGTCTCAAAAAAGCCAAAAAAAAAAAAAAAAGTACAAAATAAATTAGGTGTGGGCATGGACAGTGACAGCAGTAAACCCTTACATATTGTCAGTGGGAATGAGTAACTAACTGGTGGTTACAGTGATCAGCTAGTCTCCTCTTCAGTCATTTTCTTCAGGTGACTTCTGTGAAGTTATCGATGTGGAACCTGCCCTGAGCTTCCTCTCACAGTTCACTGATCAGGGCCAAGCACTATGCGAGGAGTCAGAACATGGCACCTCCCATACCCTCTCCGTTCCACCCATTGCACCCATTCCAGGGTCTTTCTCTTCCTTAGGAATTTCTGTCACTACAGCTTCTGTTATGGTTAGCAAGAGGGCCACCCCAGCAGCATCCAGCAAAGCAGTTCTTATGACCTTTGTTGGTCAGTGATTCCCCTTCCTGCCATGTTCACAATGTCTCTGAGCACAGCATCATAACCAACTTCCAAGGAACTCTGGAGAATTTTCTCAACTATCAAAGATCCTTCAACACCTGCATTCTTAGCAATAGTCATTGCAGGAATTTTGAGTGCTCTTTTAATAATTTATATACCTATTTTCTAATCTTCGTTAGCAGGCTTTAATGACTCCAAGGCTGGGATTTGCCGAAGCAGAGCTCGGTGAATTGTCCTAGAAGAATGCCTTCTTCAGCAGCTGCTCTGGTATCCCTGAGAGCATCCTTAACTCTGTCTCTTTTCTCATTCACTTCAACATTACTTGTGCCTCCAAGCACAACTAATCCACCTGGTTTCTGCCAGTCACTCATTCAGCTTTTTCCTTTTCATATTCACTGGTTGTAATGTCTAACTGCGCAGTGGTTTCTTGCATACGTTTTTTCAATTTGAGCTTTGTCACCTCTTCCTTCCGAAAGCATGGTGTCATCTTTGGTGACAATGACCTCTCCGACTTTTCCTAAGTCATGAGCTTGAATATCTTAAAGATTTAGATTCAACCCCTTCTCCAAATACCGCACCACCAGTGGCAATTACCGTGTCTTTAAGCTGGTTCTTCCTATTATCCCCAAACCTTGGAGCGTTGACTGTTATAACCCAAAGACCAACTTTTAGTCTGTTCAAAACCAGTGTGCTTAGAGCTTCTGCATCAACAGCTTCAGTGATGATGACCAAGGGCTTCCAATGAACACTGACAATTTCAAGAGTAGATTCAATGGACTGAACACTAGAAATTTTCTTTTCACTTAATAGAACATAGGCATCTTGGGACTCACAGTTTGGACCTTTTGATGTGTTAGTTAAACATGGGGGAATATATTCTCTGTCAAACTTCATGCCTTCAATAATTTCTAATCCACCATTAGGGGTTCCCCATCCTTCACTCTGGTGATACCCTTTCTTCCAGCCCTTTTCATTGCATTAGAAATGATGTTTCCAATGTCTTTGTCTCCATTTGCAGAAATCGTAGCAACCTGAGCTGTTTCTTCAGGGGCTGTCACAAGTTTAGATTGTTTTTTAAGTTCAACAATTACAGCATTCAGCCAACATCACACTTCTCTGGAATTCTACTGTATTCGCACCTCTGCTGATCTTCACAAAATCTCCCTAGGCAATAGAATGTGCCAGAACAGTAGCAGTGGTGGCACCATCCTCAGCCTTTTCATGTGTGTTATTGACAACACCTTGAACAAGTTTAGCTCTCATCTGTTTGTATTCGTCCTTTAAGTCAATGGACTTTGCGACAGTGACTCCATCTTTTGTTACTTTGGGACTTCCCCAGTTCTGTTCAATAATCAGTTCTTCCCTATTCTAACAGGGAAGTATTCTAACAGTTCTAGCATTGGCTAAAAGTTCTGCACATTTAAGCATTAAGGCTCCAGCATCCACAACCAAATTTTACATCTTTGGCATGGACCCAAATGAGATGTGGAGCCACTGCGCGGGACACTGGTCTCATCTGGGGAAGAACTGTGAGTAGTTGAAGCATTTCTGTGGGAGTGCATGAGGCAAGGCAGGCTGTCGGAGATGAGTGGGGTACAGACTTTAATCTTATCGGCAGGCCTCTTATTCTATTCAGGTACTTACTGTTTTGAATGAGACCTACTCCTACCATGGGATCCAATCTATTTAATGCAGTCTCCCAACTAAAATATCATTTTCATCTAAAAAAATATCTCAATAGAATACCAAATAACCAAAATAACTGGGCTCTCCATGGCCCTGATGAATTTGACAGATTGATATATGACATTAACAACCCAAACTCTCTCTGTCTCCATATTTCCTCATGGTCATCCACATGAAAACACAGTCTTGACAAAAGTCACTCCCAAGGCATCCAGGAATATTTGAGATTCATGTGATCACCTAATGCTGCTCTTCATTTTACAAATGGCTATGGGTGGTTAGTTTTAAATATCAAGTTGCCACAACGTAGTATCACCTGGGAAGAAAGTCTCAACTGAAGTATTTTCTGGATCAGGTTGTTCTGTGAGCATGTCAGGGTGTGTATGTGTGGCTTCATTATTAATTGCTGCAGCCTACTATGGGCAGTACCATTCCCTGGGCTCTGAACTGTTTAAGAGTGAAGAAAGCTAGCTGGGTGAACAAGTGAACAGCGTGGTTGCATTCATTTCTCTTTGCTCTTAATTCTGAGTGTGTTGTGACTAGCTGCTTGAATTCTGCCTTGACATCCCCATAATAATGGACTAAAATCTGGAATCTTAAGTTAAAATGAAGACTTCTTTGCTTCAGTTACTTTTTCTTGGGGTATTTGTCAAAGCAACAGAAATGAAACCAAGAAAGCTGAAAAAGTAAAACTCAAGTCCTTCCATACTTCTGAGTTTAAGGAACAAGTTTTGCATCTCTGTGACAGTGATGGCTTCCCACCACAGCATCCTTAAACATTCCTCAAGCCATTAACATCTACCTTTCTAGTGGGTTGCTTCCATAACTACCTCTATTACTTTGTAAAGATTCATAGGATACTTGAAACAATCAAGATTTTGACACATTACGTCTAACGAGGCAGACACATGGCTACTTCAAGCTGTAACAGTTCATCATAGCATCTTTCCAAATGTCTTCCAACCTTTTCATACCAATCGAAAACATTCATTTGACATTTTCACTGATACACTTCTTTTAATATGCCAGCTGTCTACTTGGCAAATTCACTTAACTTTATGCAAATTTGATGTGAATTCCTTGTTCTGATGAGCAGTTACTCATTTGTACCCTCACATGAAGCAGTGTGTTTTCCCCAATTAAAAGCACAAAGTATTGTACCTACTAGAATCTTCCATTTAAAGCTAGAGAAGAAGTATAAAAAGTCAAAAGGTATTGATCAAAGTTTTACTTCAGTGAGACCCTGTCTATTTATCCCTGAAACTGTCAGCAAAGGTGGCTGGTCTCTAATTAGTTATGACTCTTCACATTTGTGCCATAGTTTAGGAGACATGCCATGTGTGTCAACTCTCAACACTTGACAATTTAGTGTGAAGTGAAAGTTAGTGCCTAAGCTTTAAAATCAATGTTCTCATCAACAAAAGTCCACAGTTGGATGTTGTCATATTGCTCTGTTATGACCCTTCTTCTCAGCTTCTCAGAGCACAAAAGAACTCTTATCTGCTGTTGCCACTACTGGAGAAAATTTAAAAATTCTAACCCAAATCTATGTGTTCTCCTACTTGAAAGGTCTTGAGCAAATGCTCATTCTAAGTGTGGGGGAATGAAGAACACTTAACATTCCGAATTAAATGGTGTCAAAAGCATGGGCTTGACAGCTCTCAAGTTGAGCCCCAATCTTGAGGGTGGCTGGAGCAGGGTAAGGTGGCATCTGAGAAAACAGAAGCTCTGAAAGGAGATGGTGCAGAGGGAGTTACATTCCTCACTGATGTAACATTCCAACATATGCACCCTGAGCCTAAATTTCCCCAATGGGCATCTCAGCTGGGCATGGCCAAATCATCAGCACCATCAACATCACCAACATTATCATCTTCATCATCAGCACCAATGTATTATCTTCTTCACCATCATCTTCATCATTTTCATAATCATCTTCAGCAGCATCATGACCATTATCTTCATCAGACCATCATCTTCATCCTCCTCATTAGCTGCATCATCATCATCATCAATGCCATCAACAAAGCCCAATAGTCCTTTTCTACCATAGAATCTCCTCAGCAAATCATCTTTCCTCTCAGTTCACAGCTGCTTCACCCTCCCATGGATTTGATTAAGTTTTGAGAAGTCATCTTTAAATCCCCTCTTTCTCACATCCATAAGATCATTGGCGTATGATATTAGCTCCACTGTCCTACTTCTACTACAGCCCAAACAACAGCCTCTGACCCTCAGGCTTTTCTTCTTTCTCTTCCTCCCTAACAACATTCTTGGTAATACTATTACATCCCAAGTTAGAAATTGGGTTTCCCACTAGAATTCTCTTATAGTTCCCATCAAAGGGAGGATAAGTGTAAAAGACCTCAGAGGAGTTTAACAAATTTGTCCCTTGGGATCTCCTTGCCTGTGTTCTTTATGTTGAGTTTGCTTACCTGTCTCCACCTGGATCTCCAAGCTACCCTTGGAAACCATGAGTTTCTTGGAGCCTTTTTTTTTAAAATACAGGATCTTCTCTGTAACCTAGGTTACTCTCAAAACTGCTATGCAGCTGGAGATGACCTTGAACTTCTGATCCTCCTGACTCTACCACCTAAATGCTGGGATTATAGGCATGCACCACCATGCCTATTTATGTGTTATTGGAGACCAACCCATGGCTTTACACACTTGCAGCAAGCATCTTTGTCAGCTGAGCTACATTCCCAGCTGCCCCCTCCACCATGCAGGAGGTCTAATGGTCTAAATGCCTTCTCCAGACACCTGGATGCCCCTCATCCCTGCCAGGTCTTTGATCAGTGATGTCTCCTCCCCCTCAGCAATGTGTTTTCTAAGCATCAGATTCAAATCTCACCACTCAAGTCTTCTATTCTCTTCTCTGGTCCCTTGTCCCTAGCTGTCATGACCTGTAATCTGCTGTAAGTTTTGCATACTTTGTTTACCACTGAAATATAGAGTTCCCAACCATAGATTTTTGTCTCTCATGTTCACTTCTCTGTCATCTCTATCCCCTGTCCCTTTTGGCCCAAGATAAGTACCTAATAAATATTTGCTGAGTTAAAGTGAATGAACAACTCTATCTCAAATTGTATCCTACACTCTAACCCCAGGGAAAGAGCCCTACCTCAGCCCATCTTTCCTGCAAGTCACTTCAGAGAATGCTTTGGCTTTGGAGTTCTTCACCTAGACCTGTGGTGTCCTGTAGGCTTTAGCATTAAATAAAAGTTCATCCATGAATGAAGACTGCTAGTCATCCTGAACATTTAAATGAAAAATTAATTAGAAAGAGACTCTCTTAGAAGCAATATCTTGACTTTGACTCCAGGCATACACAGAAATGCTTCAACAACCAGCATCTTTTTGGCCCAGTGTTGAACATCCAGGCCTCTCCTCTAAAGCTGCAGCCACATGCCAAGGCAGTGATGCTGCCTTTGAGACCTGTGATGGCTGATCTTGATGGTCAGCTTGAGCATCTCTGCATTAACTAAGAACCCAAGCATCTAGGCACACCTGTGAGGAATTTTCTTGGTTGGATCAACTGAGGTGGGAAGACTCACCCTGAATCTGGGCCTCACCTTCTGATGGCACTGATGTGAGGGAAGGAAGCTTGCCTTTTTCCTGCTTTCTCTCACTCTCACTGGCAAGTTAATTTATCCTGTTGCCGAGACATTCCTTTGTTGGTATTAGAACTGACTTTTTGTTGGTATTAGAATCGACTTCTTTAGGATTCTGATGCAGACTGAAGACCACCAGCTCTTTAGGAATCCTCTGGGATGCCAACCCCAGATTGGGACTGCTGAGACATCCAGTCTTGAGGACTGAACAACTACTCAACTACTAGATTCTTGGCCTTTGCATTGGAGGAATAGCCAAGTCACCATTCCAAGTATGGTGCTTATTTTTTAAGATTTATTTTATTTTGTATTATGTGCATGCATGTTTGTGCCTGTCTGTATATATGAACACGTGTACGCAGTGCCTAAAGAGGCAGAAGAGGGCATCAGACACCTTGGAGTTAGAGTCACAGACAGTTGTGAGCTGCCTGATGTGAGTGCTGGGAACTGAACCCCGGTGCTCTGGAAGAGCTGCAAGTGCTCTTAACAGCTGAGCTGTCTCTCTGACCCCCAAGTGTGGGTGAATAATAAAATGAAGTCATTGTGCTCCATGCAGTTGCTTCATTTGCACTGACAGCTCCCGTGAGCCCTTGAAACTCTGTGGTCTATACTGTATTGCATGTACCTGAGTGTGTCTCTCCACCACGATAGGTCTCTTTATCTCTCTATATGCACCGCTGCACCCCTGGTTGTCATAAAGTTACCTGGTACATAGTGCTTTGCAAATGTACGTTGAATGACAAGAATCACAGCATTCCCCTTGGATGAAAGAGAAAGATACAATCCAGATGGTGGTGTTTCATAACAGGCAACAGAGGTAACTCAGAAACTACTGGACAAGAAGGGAAAAGGTTGCTTTCTTGCTCACTTTGTCTACTGAGGAACTATACAAAGCACAGCTCTTGTGGCTTAGGGGATGAAGATGCTGTAGCAGTGCCTGTGGGAGGAGCCTCGTGGGGCAGCATCAAAGGGATGATGATTTAGGAGCTTAGGGACCACACATACCTTTGCTTTCATCTATGTCTTATGATAGACTGAATTGGGCTGCTCTCTGACTGGCTTGTAAGTGGACTGCTAGGCTCACCTGAACAATCATCTTCATTATGTTCAAAAGGAAGAGAAGGAAGACTGGCTTCTTGGGATTCTGATCACAAGATTTGCTGAAGTATGGTTCTCAAGGACTCATGACCACCTTGAACCAATGGACCTATAAGGCTGCATGGTGCAAGGGATTTCAGACAACCCAGGGATCCTGCAGCTGTGATGGAGAGTGGGATGGGGGACTGATGGGGCTTTCTCCAAAGTATGTGTGCATGAAAGCAAGAAGTGGATACCCCAAGTCTGGGTGGTAAAATGGAGGGGTGAACAATGGTGGTGGGTGGTGTGTGGTCCATTTGATACCTACAGAGGAAGACAATTAGATCAACACCAGAGTTCTTATCGATGACATTGATTGACAGAGAAACCATTTCCGAGGTCTATGGATCTTCAGTCAATGGAGTGCTTGCCATGCGAGCATGAAGACCTGATTTCAATTTGCAGAATCCATGTGAAAAAGCCAGTAGTGGTGGTGCATGTCTGCAGTCCCAGGGCTGGGGAAGTAGAGCTAGGAGGCTCCCTAGAGCTCCTTGTTGGCCATCTATCCACCCACCATCTATCCATCCATCTATCCACCCACCTACCCACCCATCCACCCATCCATCCATCCACCCACCCACCCATCCATCCATCCATCCATCCATTCATCCATCTATTCATCCATGCTAGGTTCAGTGAGAGACACTGTCTCAAAAAATAAGGTAGAGAGCAATTTAGGAAGACACTGAATATCAACTTCTGGCCTCCACACACAAGTGCACACATATGTATGTGTACCCACACATCCACTTGTGCATGTGCACACTCACACAAATGGACACACAAGATGTGTAGTAGAAGAATTTGAACCTAGAATTTTGTTTAATAGCTAAATTATTATTCTCATGTGGGGCTGAAATCCAGATGACACCATACATGGAGATAATCAAGGTTGCTGACCACAAACCCCTCTAAGAAGTCACTGGAAGGTACACTCTAGCCAAACAAAACAACATTGGTTTTCCCCTCAAGAAAGTAGAAGTTGTGAAAAATCAGAAAAATGGAATTCAAAGCTGAGGTAAAGTAAGAATCCATCATCAAATGAGGCAAATTCATCACTGGCAGATATTAAAATCCCTGACAATCTGGGAGAGGTAGAGGCAGAGGATGAGGCGGGGAGGGGAATGCGCTCCTGCAGCCAGCCTTTCTTCTGATCAGGCAGGGCCTGGGGAAGTTAAACAGCATGTACTGAAAAGTCCAGGTTGGTGATAGAAAGCAGCTCCCGTGGTACTGGGAAGATGACGGGGTGGTAGGAAGATGGAGTGATGGACTGCTGTGGAAATGATGTTCTATTCTGTTGCTCAGGACTGAAGCCAGGGCTTTGCCCTTGCTGACTGAAGACTCACTGCTCCACTAATCATCAACTCCCCAGATAGAATACTTTGGAAAAGCAAGAATGAAAGAAGAAGGAGGAGGAGGGGAGGAGGAAGAAGAAGGAGAAGAAGGAGAAGGAGAAGGAGGAGAAGAAAACATTAAATAGAAAGAATTAAGATTAGAGAAATCTGTTAAAGTAATAAAGTAGTCCATTAAAATTGTTTCAGGTTGTTTTTAATTGTTACTTTATTTTTAAAAATATGATATAATTACACCATTTCCCATACACCCTTTCTTGCTGTCTTTCAAATTCATAGTCTCTTTTTACATTAATTGTCGTTACAAAAAAAATTGAGTTGAAGAGGCTGCTCTTGGAGAGGACCTGGGTTTGATTCTCAGCACCCACATGGTGGCTCACAACCATCTGTAACTCCAGTACCAGGGGACCCAGTGCCCTTTTTTTGGTCTCCATGAGAACCAGGCACAAACATGGTATACCGACATGCATGTCGGCAAAAGAGCCATACATATAAAATAATAAAAATAAAAACTTTAAAAACCAGGTTGAAGACAGACATATGAATATGTAAGAGATTTCAAAACAAGCATATCCCACAGCATTCTTAAAGTGCAGAAATGAATAAAGTACTTCTCTGTATGAACTGTTTTAAAGACTGATTATAATAATGAGCAAAATACAATGCCAAAGAAAGTATTAAATCAGATCAAAGAGCTAATTTCATTTGAAAAACACTTCATCAAGTGAAGATTTACAAGCAATGATCCTTGACTGTGTAGAAAATACACACACCAGCAAGGGAGCTGGCAAGATGGCTCAGCAGATGATGATGTTCCTGAAAGCCCAGCCACCTGGGGCCGTCCCTGGAACGTGACAATGGAGGAAGACAACTGACTTCCACATGACGCTGTGACACATTCCCCCATAGATAGGTAAGTAGCTAGCTAGCTAGATGATTGCTAGATAGATGGATGATGGATAGACGGATGGTTGAATGATAGCAACAATAGACAGAAATGCAAAGAGAATTTGAAAAAAGTAAAATCATAATGAAATTTAAAACTTGTCTCTCCTAGAAATTAGATTCAAGGATCTAAAGGTAGAGACATAATTAAATTAATAACTGTTAATCCAGACCCACAGATTTATAGACACCCACAAATTCTAATAGTCAGGAACACATATTTTGAATATGTATATGAATTTGTATATATACACACAAATAGATATATGCAATACATATTTGAATTTGCCCTGAAATTTTTAAAAAATCATATAAAACCCTCCAAATAATCATCAATCATAACTAAAATCTGCTTTGTATAAGTCAGAGAGAAAAAATTATATAAATTTCAAAACTCAGAAATAAGTTAAGACAATCTCTGATTATAATATGGAAATGCAACTGAATGATAAATGACAGGCAGGAACTAACCCTAAGGAAGTTCTCTTCTTCTGAATCACTCTTGTTTTAATATAAAAATCAAATCTGAAATAACAAACAAACGAACAAATCAATGTTTCTACTTCTGGGTATGCACCCCCAAAAGTTGAAGTTGTTTGCTGCAGAGACCTCTGCACGCCCATGCTTCCTGTACAGTTTCACAGTAGCTAAGCGTGGAATCATCCCGGTGTCCCTCACCAGAGGCACAAGCTCATGCTGCATGTCAATAACACACAGCGGGGCTTTGTCCAGCCATAAAGAAGAATAAACAAGTCACTTTCAGGAAAATGGATGCGACTGCAGCTCACCATGCTGAACAAAATACAGCAAACTCAAGCTCAAAGACAACTATGTCACATTTGTGAGATTTAGCAGGGAAGTTAAATAGAAGGGAGTCTGTGAGGGGTGTGGAGGGAAAGAGGAGTGGTGAGTGAGAGCCAAGGAGTTGCTATGGAGATTTCATCATAAACACCTTATTTTTATGATTAATAGATGCAAAGTAATAAGTAGGAACAGGCAATTTGACCTAGAGCCCAGTATAGAAAAACTGGCAGATCACCAAGGGTAACGCACAAGGGAATTTATGTAGTTTTATAAACATTTATTAAAAATCAAGATATATTAAAAATGTAGAAACCAAGCATTTCCCTCCAAGAGCCAGCATGATTAACAAAAACAAACCAGAAAGAGAGAGAGAGACTTAATAAAGACAGAAACAAACATCAACAAAATAAATCAGAAAACTAGGCAAGGAGATGTGTTTACAAAACAAAAGGTGATTCTCTAAAAAACAGGGAAGATCCACCAGCAGAGAGAACGGAGGGTGCAGACCTGGCGGCTCATACCTGCCATCCCTGGAGGAGGATCTACAGTAGCTCAGGGTCATCCTTAGTGAGTCTGAGGTTGCTAACTAGCCTAGGCTGACCTTGAACTCCTGATCTTCCTGCTGCCACCTCCCAAGTGCTGAGATTACAAGCGTGTGTCATCACAGCCAGCTGAAATTACCCTCATTATAGGCTCTTCCAAATTTCTCCAAGATCAGTTCTCAAGAGCTCAGTACATGTCAAGCACAGGAACTCCGGATGCTTCCGCTCTCCCACAATGCTCTGGAGACCCTGGCTTTTGCTGGAGGCAGCTCTTAGCTCTTTCTTCTAGCCTCATCAGGAGTCAGCAAAATTTACTTTCTTTTATTTGGAGAAAGATAAGCACCAGGGATAAGTCAGAGGAGGCTGGAAGTAAGAGTCAAGAGGAAGGGAAAGCCACCACGCAGCTTTTAAAGTGCAGATTGCCTTAAGAGCAGCCCTAATGCATCAAGTGTAATGGGAGGCTGTCTCGAGTCTACAGCTGTGAAGACTTGTCTACAAAGAGAAGACAAAGAGCTGTTCATCTGGGCGTCAATCAAACACCTCTTTTCAGCTTCAGCCTCTTCATAGTAACAGAACCCACTGAATCACACACTGCTACAGATAGGCAGTCACGAGGAAGCATCCTTGTAAGCCGGGCCCTCTGTTCTACAGTGAAGAGACGAATGCTCGACAGTATCAGAACACGTAACTCACCTCATCTGATGGATACTCACTCTCCTCTACTCAGGTTATTGGTGTCTTTCCAGTGTGTCTGTTTAAGGGACTTGGGAGATTTTAAGAGATGGACTCAACCTGTATCGTGTTTCCCTAGTAAACATGAGGACCTGATCTCAGTCA
This sequence comes from Peromyscus leucopus, assembly GCF_004664715.2. NCBI lineage: Eukaryota > Metazoa > Chordata > Mammalia > Rodentia > Cricetidae > Peromyscus > Peromyscus leucopus. The sequence continues at coordinate 129,139,379 of NC_051067.1, read as the reverse complement.
CTGAGGACCCATCTGATGGCATGCTTGGAATCTAGCAGTGTGAGAGAGCCATAGACAGGGGGATCCCCAAGCTCCAGTCCAGTGAGAAATCACATCTTAAAAAGCCAGGTGGGTGGGGTCTGAGGAATACCAGCTGATAAGGTGGTACTGTGACCTCTACATATGTGTCCACACATAGGCACATACGTGTGTGCCTACACATACATGAATATGTCCACACACATACACACACATCTGAGTAGGACACATAAGTTTCTATATTTATAACTAGCTATGGGGATGCAAGGCCAACTTTCGAGGTGACAACAGACCACTTATTACTCTCTGGTCACTGTGCGGCATTGCATGCTCACTGGCTGAGCAGGAGTGACTTGGATTTGAGAAAGAAGTCAGTTTCTTTGTAGGTAGCTGGGCTTGGGTGATACCCATTGGCTGGGCATGCCGTGAGGTTCCATGTGCTGAGAGGTTGTAGAGTGAAGGGAAAGGGTGAATGTCAGTGGGGACACAGGGTGAGTCAAACGCACTGCTCAGTGTCCCTGGGAAACCCACGGGCATTTCCACCATTAGCTTCAGCAATCTGTTCCCATGTCTTACGATAAGCTCGTCCTGTCTGGGGGATTGTCGGTTTAGGTTGCTCTCAAACAGTACAAAACACAGCACCTAATTAGAATAAGTGTATGGCTTGTCCCCATCTTAAAACTCTGACTAGAGAAACATCCCTTTCACTCACTCACTTAATCCTTAAATACCTCGTGTGTATCCAGCTTCTGTAAGAGCCCAGACTGTAACAGTGAAGTGCTGATGGTAGAATTGTCACAGTAGAAAGGTGGTCAGGGGTGGCCTTATGTGAAGGAGAGAAGAGTGTAAATATGAAGCTGGTGAGGGGATGTACTGATGCTGCCAGCAGAAGCAAGAAGAAGGTAGAGGCAGGCTGATCTGTGAGTTCAAAGACATCTTGGTCTATATAGAAAACTTCAGGCCAGCCAGGGCCACACAGCGGGGGAAGGGAGAGGGAGGTGGAGAAGGAGGTTCTTGATGATTCTGAGTGAGGATGTGTTTGACACTTGGGGAATGGACACCAGAGTAGTTTAGATGCAGTGCTCCAGGGAAGAGGAAGGTGAGAGTGGAGTTGGGAAGGAAACCAGGAGCCATACCATTGATACGGGAGTTGTTAGGGTGAGAGCTGGGGCCTTGGCAGGCCTAACAAGCCTGGCTCCAACTCCCAGCCTCAACAGGCCTGTTAGACAAACGAGTGACTGTAAAAAGCAGAAAGGCCACTAATGGGGCCACATGAAGAACAGGGACAAAACTGCAGACCAATGACTCCCCAAGCCATCTTTGGGGATATCAGTATATAAGGTATAGGTTTATTAAGGGCAAGAGTGTGCATAGCTAAGCAATGCTGGTCAAAGTGTGGTCCTGCCCATCACTCATCCATCATTGTCTCAGCTCCATTCTGTCCTTCAAGGTGGCCTGACAGGTCATGTGAAATCTCTTCCTGGGAGACAATCTCCCTCTGTCTGGCATCAGGCTTCAGTATTTCCCTTTTCCTAGCATGAGATTCCCAAGAAACTACAATTTCTTGGATTCCGTTGTTTAAATAGTCTAATGCTCAAAGGAATATGCACACATGTCTCTTTAGAAGGCCTTCATTCTGGCCAGAATGGTTACACCATGGATGACCCAGATTCGGACTTTAGTGGTAACTACTGGAGATGGTCAAGGTCAATGCCTGATTAATTGTTAAGCAGGAACTTCTGGCTGGAGCGTAGAGAGCTGACTGGGGTGGGAATGGGTATAACGCCAGTGGGATGCAAGAGGAGGCCAGCCTGGTGGATCCTACAGGAGGCAGGCAAGACACTGCGCAGCTCTCACCAGTGACAGTAGTGGGGGACGTGAGAAGTGGGAGAACTTGGGATGGGTTCCAGATGCAGAGCTCACAGGATATGCTGTGAGTTAGATGTGATATTTGAGACGGGAGGAAGATTTGAGAATGACTCCAAGAATCTTGGCAGAATGAAATTACCATCTCCTGAGACGGGAAAGGCTGAAGAGAAAGAGTTTGACAAAAGGAAAAAAAAAGAATTATACTTTTCAGACACAAATTTGAAGCTAAGATTAATTACCTGTGGAGGTGTCAAGGAGGCTGTTGGAGATATCCATTGGAGCTCAGAGGGGAGAACATTTCGAGAGTGGCTCGGCCCTCCTGGATGGAAATGAGGTCACTTGGGAGAGAGAAAGGAAAGAGACACAAAAACAGAATCTGGGTATTCCCGGTTCACAGCATGGGAAGAGCAGAGCACTGGGCATCGGGAACCAAGGAAGAGCTCCTATGAGCTGGTGGCAACCAGAAGCATACACTGTCCCCTGTCACCAAGAAAGAGGGAGGGGCCACAGGGGCCATGGGTACTGAGTATAAGACTGAAGCACTAGCCTAGGATCTGGCATGTCCATGGTTTCCATGAAAGCCAGGTGTCTTAGTTAAGGTTTCTATGGCTGTGAAGAGACACCATGACCACCACAGCAACTCTTATAAAGGAAAACATGTAGCTGGGGCTAGCCTACAGTTCAGAGGCTTAGTTCATTTTCGTCATGGCCAGTGGTATGGTGGCATGCAGACAGACGTGGTGCTGGAGAAGGAGCTGAGAGTTCTACATCTGGATCCACAGGTAGCAGAAGCAACTGTGTGTCACACTGGGCATAGCTTGAGCATAGGAGACCTCAAAGCCCACCTCTACAGCGACACAGTTTCTTCAACAAGGCCACACAACTCCAACAAAGCCACACCTCCTAATAATGCCTCTCCCCATTTTCTTTCAAACCACCATACCAAGCTAGGCCAAAGGGAAAGTAGAGCTGTGCTTGGATAAATCAAAAAATCTGTTAACTAAATGCTGCTGTGGGTACAGCTGTGGTAAATGGCTATGAAAAGCAAACGAATGCAGAATAAAGGATTTGGTGACGTTCAGGGGTGGGAGGAACCAGGGTCGGGGAATCAACAGATTGTGTGTGTGGCTTTGCTTATGTGGCATAGTGCAATGAGAGAGCTCAGAGGGAGGGATTCCTTATTTTGTCTAATAGTCTCAGTCCGCAGTCCTTGGCTCTGAGGATTCTGGGCCTGTGGTAGGAAGCATGTGGCTTACTTCAGGATGGACAGGAAGCAGATGAGGAGCAAGGGACCAGGGATAGTATGTAACCTTCAAAGATTCACCCCTAGGGATCTACTTCCTCCATGTAGGTCCCACCTTCTAAAGTTTCCAGAACCTTCCAATATAGTGCTGGGAAAACAAGACTTCGATATGTGAGTCTAGAGGTTTGTGTTAGTTACTTGTCTTCTTGCTATGACAACGTATCTACAACAGCAAGGTCAGGAAGGACAGGCTGGCTCTCATTCACAGTCTGAGTCCATCATGACAGGGAAAGCGTGGTGGCAGGAGCGTGAGGTGGCTGCTCACATTGACTCCTTAGTCTGGACGCAGAGAGAGATGAACACTGACGCTTGGTTCGTTGTCACTTTTCTGTTCTATCCAGGACCACAACCCACAGGGTGATGCCATGTTCATGCCAGGTAGGGTCTTCTCATCAAAATTAACCCAATCTAGAGACTCCCTCACTGACATGGCAGAGACCTGTCTCCTAGGTGATTGTAAATGTTGTGATTTGACAATCTAAACCACCACAAAGACATTTCATATTCAAATTGTAGCAGGCACATGGATATCCACTGTCTTGTTATTCTTTCCATATTTCAACCAGACATAAATCTAGTAGTATAATTTTGTATTTACCCCACACTGAAAAGTAATTACAAGCTGGGCAATGGCGGCACACACCTTTAGTCCCAGCACTCGAGAGGCAGAGCCAGGTGGATCTCTGTGAGTTCGAGGCCAGCCTGGTCTACAGAGTGAGATCCAGGCTAGGCACCAAAACTACACATAGAAATCCTGTCTCAAAAGAAAGAAAGAAAGAAAGAAAGAAAGAAAGAAAGAAAGAAAGAAAGAAAGAAAGAAAGAAAGAAAGAAAGAAAGAAAGAAGAAAGAAAAGAAAAGCAATTACAACATCTTTAAAAAGTGAAATTGGAATCACAATCGGGCTAAATCTTTTAACTTTGTTTTGCAGACATTATCTTAGTGTGAGGGATCATGATTACCCACGTGCCTTATCTGTTCTTTAATAAATGTAAAGCATGTCATGACCAACCCAAAGCCCAAATCCTTAAGTAATACTGAACTTATTTCAGAGAAATCTGCAGTGTTTATCATCGATGTGGAACTACTGTGTTTCCTCTAAAGAGAAACCTTCCCTCTAGGAAGGAAGCTGGGGCTCATGGGACATAAAAAGTAAACAAACTTCAAGGATATAGAAAGCTGAAACTTGAAAGATTCACTAGGGCTGATCCCCAGGGTTATAGACACAGTAAACAGCTCTTGGGCAGGAAGTGCTAGCCAGCCCAGGGGCTGAGAAGAACTCCTGGGATCTGTCAAGCTGCCTGCAGGTTGTGCAGAGAGCTCCATGATGCAGCTTTTGTGAGCCATCACCCATGTTGTGGTGAGCTTTCCAATGATGCATCTGATCCTGTAGATAATTCCTCACCCCTGCTCCCATTAGTAAACCAAGTAAAGAGTCATCAGCTCACCAAGTTGGACTTGGGTGTAAGCATTACTTTGGTTTGCCATGGGTTCCCTTTTTGAGATGACCAGACATGTATGCTATGTCTCCCCAGGTAAAGTCACCCAGAAAGGCTCCTGCAAGGATGGGGACCATTATCGGCAGGCTCACACACATAGGAGGATGGTCATCAGAGAGTCATAGTGAGGTAAGAGAATGTGGGAATAGAAGAGGTAAACATGGGGATAGGCGTGAATTCTCACTGATCACTGTCACCATGGACCTTACAGTTGAGCAGACATGTTCTTTCTCATCTTAGAAAGGCAGGGCTCCCTGAGCACTCGGGACAGACCCACTCCCAGGTTGAGTGCTTCTAGTGGTGGCCGCACGTTAGACCACAGTAGAAGCTTTTATACAGCTCCTAATACTGGAGTCCCACTGCACACCTATGGAATCCAGGCTCCTGGGAAGGAGGCTTGCCCCCAGACTGCTTAAAAGCTTTCCCGGAAACTGTGCTCTGCCTCTGGGACTGAGAAACACAGTTCCAGCTCCTGACACTATACCAAGTGAAATAGAAAAAAAGCTCAGTAGCAATGATTGTGTCGTATTGTGATACAGGACCCTGGTACTCAGCATCCTGGATCTGGAAATGTTGTTAGGAAAAGTGTCTCCAGGGAGGCGAGGTGGCTCAGTTGGCAGGAACACTTGCTGCTGAGTCTAAAGACTGGGTTCTGTCCCTGGGACCCACATGGTGGAAGGTGAGGACCAAATCCCACAAGTTCTCCTCTGACCTCCACACAAACTCCATGGCTTGTGTACACGTACACAAATAAATAACTGTAATTTAAAAAAAGTAACATGTCTACCCAGGGGTGCTTGGAAATTCCCTTCTATGCACAGCATCTATGTGTAAATGTGTTTGCGAGAAAGCTTCATCAGATCAGCCTTCCTGGAGCACTTCTCTTGGGCATATTTCTCTGTGAGGACATAGTCGTGCACAGAGAACAGAATACTTGGAAATGGGACAGAAATAAGAGTCTTTGGGGAGATATGAGGGGCAAGGGCAACATGCGCTTAGCTATCTGTGTGACCCAGACTCTTGAGTCTCACCCTCATGTCCCCTGCAGTGGCCCCTGAAGATCCTGAAGCACCTGCAACTGGGAAACTTCTTGGTGATATCTATACTTATGGTCTGCCATCTTTGGGTTTTCACGTTACTCTTCCAGACACCATATCCAAGTAACATTTCATACCACCAGCAGAGTCCCTGCGGTAGTTCTGGGGCTGAGGCAAAGTTGGGCCTGGAACCCAGCACTTTGCCATTATCTACCTCTCCTGGGGTCTGTAGAGAGGATGAAATCCCAGGATGTCACTGGCAGCCAGGAAAGGCTGCAAGCATCACTTTCAGAAGAAGATGTTGGGGTTCGGGGAGCTCCAGAATAGTCAGTGTTCAAGAACAGTCAGTGAATGACGTGAGCCAGCAACCACTGGTCCCCAGCCCTGTGCCTTCTGCCCCAAGCAGCCTTCTCCATGGCAATACCCAGAGAGTGGAACAAAACAGATTAAAATTATATATAATATTTCTATAATAAATAGCAGGCTGGAGAGATGGCAGAGACAGAAAATAGCAAGGTAAGGCCTGTTTTCAGTGTCAGACTCCAGCAAGGACCCACCCTTGAACGTTACACAACCTCTTTAAATGGCGCCACCATCTGGAGAGAAAATGTTCTAACACTTGAGCCTGTGGGGGACCCGTCAGTTCAAACCACAATGCTCAGAGTGGATGTGGGAGCCTCATCTGTTCGGATGAAGCTGCTGTTGCCTGGAGGATTTTTAGCTCTTGTCACAAGAGGCTCACTACCCTGGCTCTCCTGAAATCCACGGTGGTTGCAGAGGAGAACACTCCAGAGAAAGAAGTCAGAAAGTCACGATGGAGTCTGTGAGATCAGTGACTGTGTCCTTTAGATTTAGGGCAGTGACTAAAGACCTCCAGGGGTCACAAACCACGTTGTAAAGGTTAACAGTTGATGACCTGTGGATTGCCAGGTCACTGCAAATCACGACAATGTCTTAGTTCCTCTTCTCTTGATGTGTTTGACCTTAAAAGAAAAGAAGAGAGATTCAGTAATTTTAGAAACTGAACATTTCTTAAGGATGACTGTGTCTACGTTCCGTGCTGAGCAGGAATCTGGAGCCCGGTGTGAGGTGGAAATGGAGACCAACACAAAATGAAAGCAGAGTTGTCAGGCTTCTGCCTTCCTGCGCTCACCAGCCTGCTCTGTTGCTGGGACAAACACCCCAGAGAAACAACTTACAACGAGGAAAGGTTGGTTTCGACTCATGGCTTCTGTCCGGCAGGGTTAAGACTGGATAGCATGGTGGTGGGAGCACAGGAGACAGAGAGTTCCTGCACCATTGGCTCCCTCCCTTTCTAGCTCCACTGTGCTTCCAGCCTAGGGGATGGTGCCACTCACATTCAAGGCAGAGCTCCTCTACTCAGGCTGATTATCTCAGGAAACATTCTACGGGATGCAGCCAGGGATGTATCTTCAATACAATCGAGATTAACCACCACGGTTACCCATCAGTCATCTGTAAATCACACGAAGAGTTAGTGCTTTGAGACAAAGCAACAGTCCTTGCCACAAGTCCACACCTGCTGACCCACTAAGTGATGTTCAAAAAAATCACCCCAACTCTTACCATTTTCTTCACTACGGGAGTTATCAGACGAGGGGGTCGGTCTGCTCTGGGGGTCAGTTCGGTCAGCAAAGTGTCTGCTATGCAAGTATGAGGACCTAAGCTCCATCCCTAGAGCCCACGGAAAAAAGGTCTAGAACACTGGCTTACACTTGTGATGCCAGTTCTGAGGAGATAAAGACAGGTGAGCCCAGGTCCCTGGGAGGGAGCCTGCTTCAAAGATGGACAGTACCCGAGGAATGACATCTGCGATTGGTCTCTGACTTCTGTGTGAGCCTGCACATACATGCTCACCTGTCCACAGGTCCATACACAAATCTGTAGACCAAATAAAACAAGAACGCATGTTCTGGTAGTGAGGAGTCTGTTATATTTGGGGGTATCAAGGAATCCCACCCTCCAAGCAACCCTCAAAATGTTCTTTTCCCTTTCTCCACAAGTAAAGCCTGAATCTTTCTTGGATGGTGAAATCACTATTGGCCTCGAATTAATCACACACTGCTTGGGTTTCTTATTTTACCTTGTACATCCCACAGCAATGACCAGATGACCAGCCTATGGGAGCCCAGAAGGTGTTACATTAAGTCTGGAGTCATGAGTCATCTGACTTGTGATTCTTAAAGTTTGAACATCTTGAGAATTGTGAGCTGTCAAGTATTCTGATCCAGTTTAGCTCTGACAAGAGCTAAGAGAGTGTCACTGTTTGAACAGAAAAAAAGTCCACCCTTGACTCCTGATTTGAGCCCTTGGTCCCAGATTAAGGCACTGCTTGGGGGATGTTCTGAAAACAAGGGAGGGTGGGTCTCTCTTTAGAATAGCTTTTCTCCTGTCAGGATGGTTTTGGGAGCTGGCTGAGCAGCAGGAAGGAGATCACTAGGGGCAGGTCTTTGGGAGTGGTTATACCTAGCCATTTCCTGTCTCACTCTCTGCTTCCTGCCTGTGATGGTGTGGCCTGCTGTGACCTTCCCTATGGTAATGAGCTAAACCCTCTAATAATATGACTCCCCCCAAAAAAACCTTCCCTTCCCTAATTTTCTCTTTATCGGGTGTTTTCTTACAGCTATGTGCAAGTAACTAACGCAGGGCTTCAAAACAATCCACTTCGCTCTCCCTAGGCTCCTCTCCACCCACACACCCATGTCACTCCCTTAGAGGACAAGCCGACTCCCCCTCTTCCCTCCTACCCTTTATCCTCTGGTGCTTCTTGCAGTGAGCTGAACAGTGGTCAACACTGGGGAGGAGCGATGGTCGATCTTCTTCGTTGTCAACTTAACTGGATCTGGAATTTACCTGGATTGGCCTCTGTGCCAATCTGTGTGGGCGTTTCCAGGAGGGATTAACTGAGAGGGAAGACCTAATAGAAAGATGGCCTCAGGGAAAGAGGTGCTGGCATTGCCTGCCCACCTCTACCCCTGCTGGTAAGTACATCTGTCTTGTGGCTGCGGATGTTTCCACCGCTGTGACTCCTTCGGGGACACTGTAATGCAGCTTCTTCATCCTTCCAAGGAGGACTGAAGATCAGTCTCTCCAGGGATTTCTCAGGCCTCCAGCACCTTATTGAAACTGCCGAGGCACCAGCCTTGTGGCCTGAGTAGCTGCCAGGTCTCAGTCTCTCTAAGATGTGGATGGTCATGCTGTACTGCCCAGATCACATAACCTAAGACTGTATGTGCAGTCCAATCAGTTCTGTTCCTTCATAGGAATCCCCCGGCCCCTGACTGACAGGGCAGGTGGGCAAAGAGAGGAGGAAGAGGGTGAGTGGGAGCCTGGGATAGTTCACAGACTTCATGCTTATTCCTTTCAAGATTAAAGTTGCTTGTATACGCTTGGGAGGAGAGAGGAGAAAACAGAACTCAATGTAAGAGGAAAATTACAGAGGAGGAATAGAAAATCTCTTCGAGTCTCTACCTTCAGTTAAAATATTTAGCAGAAAGGGTGGGTGTCAGGCAAAGGAATCATAAAAAATGTTGCCATACAAGAAAGCAGGAATGTGCTTTCTCCTTCCTGCCTGCCATCTGGAGAACTCTGACTACAGGTCAGCTGCTGGGGCAAGACAAGGCTCTGTGAGCCCTTGTGCTGGGAAGGGTCCTGGAGGGAACTCTTCCTCTCCAGGCGACCACTCCAGGCTGAGCCGACTGCACTGAGGACTGGTTCCCAGAGAACAATGTGGGTAAGCAGGCAGAGGCACAGGTGCAGTCTCCTCATTGGAACGGGGTCCTTACAAAGCCTGTCATCCCCGCCGAGGTACAACATAGCCCCCAAGTTGCTCTCTGGAGCACTGGGAAGTGGTGCAGCCACTTGATCCTGACCGTGGCCTCAGCAGAGTCTTCTGGAAGAATGGTGCTGGTGAGTGACAAACTCCTGTCAGGGACTGATGGGCTCACCACAGAGGAGGGGCTTCACGTGGTGCCACAGCTCTGTGTGTGTTTATGTTCTGCAAGGCCAAGGGGAGAACCTGAGGGTTCACAGACACACACACACACACACACACACACACACACACACACGTTAGATAAGCGCTATCCTGCTACCCTCCCCCACCCTCCCCACCCCACCCTCCCCCACACCGCTCCACATTCCTAGTCTCCTTTGTTTTGTGTGCTCTCCTTGTCTGACTGTTTGTACCTCTCCCATCTCTACTAATCCCAAGCAGGATGCTGCTGCTGCTGCTGCTTGGTCTATGATGAATGGTCAATGGCTGGTTACATCCTGGTCCCCTTCTTTAAGATGTCACCTTTTCCAGAGTGATAGGGTTTAAGATACCAGCATAGAGTGGGTGGGGGGTGCGGGGGTCCTACCTTTAGTTCCAGTACCTGGAAGGCAGAGGCAGGTGGATCTCTGAGTTCAGGGCTGACCTGGTCTACAGAGATAGTTCCAGGACAGCCAGAGTTACACAAAGAAACTCTGTCTTGAAAAACCAAAAATAAACAACTAAAATAAAATACCAGCATAGACTTTGGCCGCCCATCCTTTCACTTCAGCAAATATTGAGTGTGCTAATAAGAAAGAGATATTTGGTCTTTATCCCAAGTTTCTGGAAACACTCCTTAAGCCCTAAGAATTTCCTGAATGACATTGAGGCAGCCCTGGTAATTGTGTGTACATTCATGTTTGTGGTATGTGGTACGCGTGTGTGCACAGGTGTACATGCATATACGTGCACGCGTATGTGAAATCAGAGAACAACATTGAATGTCATTCCTCAGGGAGAACTCAATTCTTTGTTGCCCACCTTGAATTTTGTTTTTCTCTATCCTGGGACTCCTCAGGTAGACTAGGCTGGCTGAACAGTGAACCCTAGGGACTCCTAGTCTCTGCCTCTCTGATGCAGAATTACAAACACAGGCAAACACACCATGGATTCTGGGGATGGAACTCAAGTCCCACATCCTAATGACAAGCAATTTATCTACAAGCCCCTAGCCTGTCCATCTTTTGTTATTCTTAACAAACCCTTTTCAAGAGTACCTGAGTTTATGCTAATGAGGTGGTTTGTAGCAAGAATCTTGACAGTTCTTATTAACAAAATCAAACCTGAGGCCAGTTATTGGGGTGAATGCTAGATCAGAGAATCAGAATAAGCCACAGCTAACCTCACCTGGCCAACTCTCAGCTGATCTTGTTTCCTCAGACTGGAAGCCTCTGTGTCCTCATATCCAAATGGCTCTCAGCTGAACTGTGCTGCTCAAAACCTAAAAGCTTAACCAGCCAAATGCTTAACCAGCCAAATGCTTCTCGTTCCTAGTCTTCATGCCTTATATACCTTTCTTCTATCTGCCATCACTCTCTGGGATTAAAGGCTCACTTCTTGGGATTAAAGGCGTGATTCGCTATGCTTGGCTGTATCCTTGAACACAGAGGTCCAGATGGATATCTGCCTCTGGAATGCTAGGATTAAAGGTGTGTGCTACCACTGCCTAACTTCTATGTTTAATATTGTGGCTGTTCTGTCTCTGAGCCCAGATAAGTTTATTAGGGTGCACAATATTTTGGGGAACACAATACCACCACAGTGGTTCTTGATTGGGGGTCTCTACACAGTTTCAGGGCAGAGCCTGGTTACCTGGGAGACAGCCCTGGGAATAGAGGGTGCAGCTTCCCCTTCTACAGGGAGGGGGTGGGGGCTGTACAGTGGGCTCCTTACAGTCCAGTGCCAGGGATCTACTCTGCTCGGTCTGCTTGATGGACTCTGTAAACACACCAAGCAGAGGTTTAGAGAGGCACAGAGTTGGAGGAAGCTTGAGATGCTTGGGGAAGGCCCTGAGCCAGGAGTGAGCGCAGAAGCTGGGCTGTGCCCCTGTCCCCTGGTACCTTGCTGGTGCATCTGTCTCTTCCATTCTGCCATCCCTGGCTTATGCTATGCTGTACCACTCAGAGTGGAGTGTTCTTGTGAAAGCTGTTCTTGCAACTTTCCAAAACCAGTGGACAGTTAAATGAAGCCTGGCTTTATTTACAGCCATATCAGAGAGGTGTTTGGACAATCTTGCTGAGGCCTCACGAGTAAGGGTCATCTTGTGGGCACAGGCCCTTGAACTGGGAGCATTGGGTACCAACTCAAGGCAGCTGAAATGAACACAGCAAATGTCAGAGACCTACACACAATCCATGCCAGAAATGCCTGTGAAGCAGTAGAGTGTAAAGTGGATCTCACCTTAGAAGTACCAGAGATGTGCCTCAGTTGGTAGAGTGCTCCCCAGCAGGCATGAGGCCCTGGGTTGATTCTCAGTTCTATGTCAACCAGGCTGGTGGTACAAATTTCTAATCCCAAAACACTTAAGATGGAGGCAGAATTAAAAGTGAGAAGCCGTCCTTAGCTATGTAGTGTGTGAGGCCAGCCTCAAACATGGTACCCTGCCTCAGAAAATAGCTCTGTTTGTTTTTAATTAAAAACAAACAAGTTAAAAGCTGGGGGTGTGTCTGAGCTGGCAGAGAGCTTGTCTAGCATACACAAAGCTGGGTTCCATCCCCCTGCAATATATAAACTGGGCATGGTGGCATGAGTCCACAATTCCAGTACTTAGGAAGTAGAGGAAGGGTGATCAGGGGCTCAAGGACATCTTCAGCTACATAGTGAGCTCAAGGTGAGCCTGAGCTACATGAGACACTGTATTTAAAAAAAAATCAACAGAGAGAGAGAGAGAGAGAGAGAGAGAGAGAGAGAGAGAGAGAGCGAGCTAGGAGGCCAATTAGCAGGTAAAAGCATTTCAGTACAAGCCCAACCACCAAAGTTTGATATCCAAAACCCACATAAAGATAGAAGAAGAAAACTGACTCCATGAAATTTTCTTCTGACCTCCTCCACACATGTGCTATGGCACACAGGCTCAACATGCACATCACACACACACACACACACACACACACACACACACACACTCACGAAATTTTAAAATACATATTTAAGACTGAATAAAAAGAATCAGTAAAGTGAGTAAGATGAGAAAAATAATTTTCAGTCTCTAAACACCATAAGGGATTTGTGTTTGATGTTTAAGAAAGCTATGAAAAGAATCAGAAATTCATTAGCATATTGACAAAGACTATGAATTAGCCATTCATAGAACTGAAGCACTAACAAGCATTTAAAGATAAGCTGGAATGTGCTAGAAATTAAAGCAGAAGTCAAAACAACAGTGTCATGCCATGTGCTCAGTATTTTTGAAGTTTGATGACATCAAATTCCAGAGGTGACTAGATGCAGGTCTCCCCGTGGACAGCTGCTGAGAACACACAGATACTTGCTGATTTAGGTTTCTATTGCTATAGTAAACCCCATGACGAAAAGCAGCTTGGGGAGGAAAGGCTTTATTTTTGTCTTAGAGGTTGAAGTCAAGGCAGGAGCTGATGCAGAGGCCACAGAGGAACGCTGCTTACTGGATTGCTTCCCTTTGCTTGCTCAGCCTGCTTTCTTATAGAGCCCAGACCCACCTGCCAAGGTATGGTTCTGCCCACTGTGGGCCGGGCCCTCCCATAATCAGCAGTCAAGAAAATGTCCCACAGAAGTGCCCAGAGGCCAACCTGATGGAGACAATTCCTCAGCTGAGACTTCCTTTTTCCAAGCACATCTCAATTGTGTCAATTTGACAAACAACTCTGACAGTCCTTAGAGAATTGGGGAGTCAAATGTCATGTGCACGCAATGGAATAGTATGGGGCAGCATGGGGAGAAGAGGGCGGTCTCGATAGCTTGCCAAAAACAAGGCAGCATAAATAAAAACAAAAAGGAAGATTGAATGTTTTTTGACATTATCACATCTATTATAATATATTCAAATTAGCATTGCTAAGCTCTATTTAAGTAATGCATTTTATATTAAGTCAGCATTAGTCATACAGAGAACATATTTAAATTAGTCTATACACAGGAACACTATTGAAAATTCTCACAAGGAGTGGTGGCATGGATCACTCCACCAAACTGAGATCCTGGGACCAGTTGCCTGTCACCCTGGACAGTCACAGAAGCACCTAGAACGTGCAAGGTGATGAAAGCTTGTGAGACGATAAAGAAGAACACAGGAGCCCTGTGTGAAATAAGAGATGGCAGCCTTGTTCCCTGAGACACATTCACAGGAAAGAAGACCCACAGTGGGATACCGTTGGAGAACCCCCCACATGTGAGATCTCTACTTCAGGAAGGGAGTTCTCACCCAAAGCTGGTTCAGGCTAGGAAGACGGGTTGGCTGAGAAAGTGCTTATCTCACGAGCAAGAAGACCCAAGTTCAATCGCTAACACCCACTTCAAAATCTGGGCATCGGGAGACACACCTGCAATCCCAAGGCTGGGGAGACACAGACAGGACTCGCTGGCCAGCAGGCCTAGCTGAATTGGTGAGCTACAAGCCAATACGAGACCCTACGTCAAAGGGGGTAAAAAGCGTTCCTGAGGATGACACCCAAGGCTGTCCTCTGGTTTCCAGATGCATATGCATATATGTGCCCTTCCACATGTGCAGCCATCCCCCCACACATGTACATTCTCACACATGAACATGAACATAGGCATTCGTATATGCACATCAGAAACAACAGTTCAAGTTCTCTGATCTTCTGGTACATACTGCCTGAAGCTTTTGCCTGTTGAATCTTCCTTTTTCCCCCTCAACTGAAAAAGCCATCTATCTATTTCCTGTATTCATTCATTCAGCAAGTACTTGGATGGCAGCCACTATGTTCCGGGAGCCATCCTGGGGGTCCCTCAGTGAGACAATGAAGTAGAAGGAGCCCCCACTGTTGTCCTGGGGCAGGGGATCCCACTAAGTGTCTTGTAAGAGATTTGGGGTGAACCCCAGACATCCCCAGAGGTGGGGGTACTAGGCAAGGCTTCACTAGCAATGAAGATTGTGGAAAGGCTGCCTTTGTGGCTGTGGGGAATTCAAATCTTCCAGCAGACTTTCGGGTCAGGAGCAGCTGGGTCCATCTGCCCACCCTCACCACATGGCCTCCTCTCTGCTACAAGTTCCACAGCCAGTCTGCTTTTCTGATGTGTCCGAGGCATCCAATTGCTTTGGGATATTAGTGGCCAATAAATCTGATGACCGGCTTGTCTACCCTGGCCTTCAGTGGCCCTAGTATCATGGGCACCTCACTTCATGGACCAGGTTAGCACAGCCATTTGACCAAGCAGCAAACTCCAGCAACTGTGGTTTGCACAGTGCCCTGCCAATCAGGACTATCCAGGGATACCGTGAATACAACATTGCTGGCCTCCCAGTGGCCTGCCCTCTTGGCTAACAGGATGTTGTCCCCCACCGAGGTAGCCCAATCTGTTTTCCACTGTGTTCATACTCGGTCCCCTTCTTGATGGCTTGTTCGTCAATCAGCCAGCGAATGCAGAGGGTCCCCCTCTGTGAGGTGTGGCTGGGACTATGTCTGCCTGTCATCTGCATCGAGGTAGTGACTCACTCCCTTTCCTGCTCTGAGTGTCAGAAGAAACTTGAAAGGCTGCCTGTGAAGAGCTTGGGATCCCGGAGCACACATGCTCTTTTCTGCCAGGTAGAAAATGTATCAATATTTCATCGTTGATGTTTTCCCCCAGCAACCATCTTCAGAGTTACAGGGCATATGGAGCTGAAGTGATTTCTTCCCGATGTACACTAATTTACCTGGATGTGACCAGTGTTTAATGAGCACAAACAAACCAGGGCAGCAACGGCATGGGAAGCTGTGACTGTGGCTGAAAAACCAGGGGGACACCTGGACAGACCCAAGGGGTCTTTTGAATCCTCTGCTCAGCTTTTGAATCCAAGAGTCCATTTCTCTGCTATTGTTTTTTAAGTGCAGGCGATTTTTGACAGGGCTTTGAACTGCAGGGAAAGAGAAAAGCTAAATCGTTTGAATCAGCACAATCAAATGTAAGCATCAAAATATAGCATGATTAGGAGGCTGGGCATCTAGATTAAAATCCACACAGCAAGGCATTGCTTAACACCTGCCAGAACGATCCTGGACAGTTTAGTGAGGGCTCTCTGGCAGATGGGAGGAACAGAGAAGGGGAAACCTCCTAGACGGGCTCACACTGCGGGCTTGGTAGCACAAGGACAGCTGGCCCACACTGGAGAGACTGAGAACCCGGTAGCCACTCCGTCTATGACTCTGGATGCCTCAGGAGTCCCAATCGGGTGCCAACGGCCTGCAGGATCCCTGGAGAGCTGCTGGTTTTTAGTGCATGCTGGAAGCCTGAAGAAGCTGGGTTTTGCTATCAGTGAAGGAATGCAGTGGCCACCAGAAAGCTGAACTTAAAGTAAGGGTGGGTGAACTCACCGGCTGACGGGGAGACCACGAGGCAGGAAGCAAAGCTCCCCACCCTACCCCAAGATCCACTACCTCCTTTTGTCTGGCTACCAAAGGAAGGCCCTGCTCACACTCAGAGTATGTCTTCTCACTTCAAGTAACCTGGTGGAGAAAATCCCTCCCAGGTGCCAGCAACTCATCTCTTAATTGATGGCAAATCCGATCAAATTGACAACCAGGATCAGTGTGACTCTGGTGTACTCTCCTGTCCCAGAATACTAAAGCCAGAGCAGGGAAGAGGACCAAATCTAGACGTATTCATCTCTGAAGTCTGCTTTCTCTGTGTGCATGCACATATGCATGTATGCATGCATGTAGGGATGTATATGTGCACGTGGAGACCAGGGGACCCTGGAGTGTCAGTTCTCAGCACTGTTCACCTTGGGGGTTTTAGACAGGTTCTCTCACTATCTTAATCTCCACCCAGACCAGGATGGCTGGCCAAGGAGCCCCAAGGATGTACCTAGCTCTTCCTCCCCACTGCTAGAATCAAAGCTCACTCCCCGACACCTGAATTAGCCTCTCAACCAAAACACCGGTTTGCGCACCCACCACCACATCTGCAGTCCTCGAGGGCAGGGAACAGTGGGGCTGGACTGACTGCCTCTGCCAGGGGTAGAAGGAGTGTCAACCACACAGCAAGAGCAGGACAGTCTGGGGGAAAGAAAGGATGCGGGCATTTTCACAGGTGCTTAGTTGGCGCTCCCAGTATGGTTAGCTCCATGTGACGGGGACAGACATCCTGAGAATTTACACTGTAAATCTTGCAGCATCGTCTTCAGTCTCCAAATTGTAGCACGAATCTTAAATGGTCATATTAATGAAAACAAACCTGAGTCAGGTATTGGGGTGAATGCTGGAAGATCAGAGAAGCAGAACAAGCCACAGCTACCTCACCTCGCCAGTTCCTCACCCAATCCTGTTTCCTCAGACTGGAAGCCTCTGAGTCCTCATCTGAACGGATCCCAGCTGAACTGCTGCTCAAAAGCCTAAAAGCTTAATCAGCCTATAGTTCCTCATCCTCACGCCTTAAATACCTTTCTGCCTCCTGCCATTACTTCCTGGGATTAAAGGCGTGAGTCACCATGCTTGGCTGTATCCTTGAACACACAGAGATCCAGATGGATCTCTGCCTCTGGAATGCTAGAATTAAAGGTGTGTGCTACCACTGCCTAACCTCTATGTTTAATATTGTGGCTGTTCTGTTCTCTGACCCCAGATAAGTTTATTAGAGAGTACAATACTTCAGGGAACACAATGCCACCACACCAAACAGTCAGTCTCCCGCCAGCCCTGCCATGAGGAGCATCCTCCTTGGTCACACCCCTGCCACCATGTTCTTACTCAACACAGGCCCACAGTGACAGCCATCTGACCATAGATGGAAACTTCCAAAACCATTATCCCAAATCTTTCCTTCCATGTGTGCATGCATGTGTGTGTGTGTGTGTGTGTGTGTGTGTGTGTGTGTGTGTGTGTGTGTGTGTACAGGTGTGCCCATGTTCATATGTGGGCAGAAACAAGTGATGTGGAGGCCAGAGGCTACATTAGGTGTCAAACACTGGAATGTCATCCTTGGGTTTGTTTTGTTGTTGTTGTTGTTTGTTTTTGAGAAAGTATCTCTCACTGGGACCCTTGGCACACCATTTTCCAGGCTAGGCTGGCTGTCCACAGGGAGGGGTCTGCCTGTCTCTGCCTGCCCAGCACTTGGATTAGGAGTACACACCACCATACCCAGTGTTTTTGCATGGGTTCTGAGGATTGAACTGAGGTCCTCATGTTTGCACAGCAAAAACTCTGCTGACCCAGCCATCTCCCCAGCCCCAAGCCTTTTCTCCTTTTAAGTTGGTTTTCTCATGGGAATATAGAGTGACTAACACAAATGTTGAACCAATGGATTCAACAGAGATGTTTGGTAGCCTTCTCTTTGTGACAGAGGTCCTTGAGGAGACTCAGCCAGAATCCAGACATGGTAACAAAAGAGCCAGAACATGTCTTTTTTAAAAATCTTTCTTTCTCTTTGTTTCTTTAATTAGAGATCATGGGTACAGAACAGGGCTCTCATCTCACAGGGAATAAGAGAGTGCTTGTTCTGAGTCAAATAGGAATGACCATGGCCTAGGGACACAGACTCAGACTGCCTGGAATGGCATGTCTCATAGTCACAGACGACAAGAAAGTCACAGATCAAGGTACTAACCACATATGTTGAAGTCGGCAAGTTTTCATAGTCAAAGACAGAACAGTCCAGTTGTTGATGAAGAATCTTTTTAAAAACATTTGGTGTGTATGCATGTGTGTGTGTGTATGAGTGTGTAGTGGATATACACACACTGTATGTATGCATTTGTGAGTATGTGCATGCATGTGTGTGAATATGTAGTGCATATGTGCACAGTGTGTGTATGGGGGTTGGAGAATTACTTAGGAGACTCAGTTCTCTCTTTCCATCACGTGGGTCCAGTGACTCAAACTGAGGTCACCAAGCTTGGCAGCAAGCACCTTTGCCCACTGAGTCATCTCACCAGCCCTGATTGGAACCCTTGTACCTGCTCCTAGTGCATTCCCAGAGGCATTTATCAGACAACCAGGAATCTCTGTTAAAGGTCCTAGCCATTGTCTGATGACATACTTCATTTGGGGGTTGGTGGAAGCTAATTTGCTAACACAAACAAGGACCTTACCCAATAGCCCTAAGGATGTTAGGTCACATCGGAGTGGGCAACAAACAGCTATAAAAGGGCTTTAACAGCCCAAGATAATTCCAGATCTTGATCTGCACTATCCCAGCTCTCTGCAATAAGGAATTTCTGATCAGTCAGTCAGCCTTGCACAAGGTTTTTCATAGTCACCCCCAACCAATACCACCCTGGGAGATCAGTCAACCAACCTCCCAGAACCTTCAACATGGGTGTGCCATTTTTTTCTCTGAGAAATTCAATTACAAGAACCTTACCAAGAGGCATGCAATGGGGGTTCCTTTGCCTGGAGAGGACGCTATATATCTCTTGTTTTGCCTGCCCAGCCCTGTAAGCCATCTCAAGAACTGCATGAGGGAGACACCATACAAGGTTCAGAGGCCTCTAGTGTGTGACAAAACCAGGACACAGGCAGACATTCTGTGGAGAGCAGAGGGAGATGTTCCTTTGACTTCAGCTCTCTCTGGGAGTCAGTGAGTGTGGTGTTATCTTGGCCCTGTGGGTGTTTATAGCTGGCGGCCTCAGAACAGGCCCTTGAGTGGTGGCCAGTGTCTCTTCTTTGAATAGCTGTCTTCCAGTTTCTCAGCAAACCCCTCACCTGTAAGGAGTCAGCAGGTGGCCTGAAGGGAAGATGCTTAGAGACCCAAGCTGCTCCCCACTCATGGCCTTGAGAAACTATTTTTTTTTGTTTTTTCGAGACAGGGTTTTTCTGTGTAGCTTTGCGCCTTTCCTGGAACTCGCTTTGGAGACCAGGCTGGCCTCGAACTCACAGAGATCCGCCTGCCTCTGCCTCCCGAGTGCTGGGATTAAAGGCGTGTGCCACCACCGCCCGGTGAGAAACTATTATACATCTACAGTGTAAGTGTAGGGTAGGACAGAGAAATAAACCTCACAGTGCAACCCTAGCTGGCTTCCAGTTTGCAACCCTCCTGCCTCAGCCTCCTGAGTGGCTGAGGTCACACAATGTGTCACTCACTGTTCTCAGTACTAGTGCCACTGTGTGGGCTCCTCAGATGGACTTCACTTGCTGCTGCAGTTTCTTTCTTTTTGGACACTAACACTGTTCCTGGTCTGGATGGACTAGTGTCTGTCCATTTACCCACTGAAGGATGACTTGAGTGAAGGAGTCCTCAGCCACACTTTGAGTTTGTGCCAGTATTAGCAGGAAGGGCAGAATATCAGACCGAGCCACACAGCTCATTTCCAACTGTGGCACGGTGGCCCAGATTTCCTACTTAAATCAGAAAGCAGACATTTCAGGGGCTTTGGAAGAGGAATATTCTCTGATAGAAGATTAGAAATTCTGTTCAAGCATGAATTCTCACAGGATGTGTGTGAGCCAAGAAATGGGGAGCCCAAGAAATTCTGCTAGAGGTAATTTAGCAAAGTGGCCAGAGGTCCGTGTGCATGCATGCACAGTGAGTTGCATAGTGTATGCGTGCATGGTGTACACATGCATGGGTGTGTGCATGTGTGTGTGAGGAGTAGATGATAGACAGACAGACATACAGACAGACAGATAGACAGGCAGGCAGACAGACAGACAGATAGATGATAGATAGATAGATAGATAGATAGATAGATAGATAGATAGATAAAGAGATGACAGGGTCTCATGTAGCCTAAGCTGGCCTCAGACTCCATTGTTTGAGAATGACCTTGCATCCACCTCCTCAGTGCTGGGATTATATACATGTACCACTATGCTTGGTTTTATTCAGTGCTGGAGATGAAACTAAGGGCTTTGTACATGCTAGACAAGAACTATACCAACTATACCTCTACTCTCTCCAGGAATATTTTCTAATAGCTATTTTATAACCTGGAAAAGCAAGTGCCCTTGTCTGAACCCTGAACTGGACGGGAATGAGTTGCCCAATTAACTATTCCTTCAAAGACCTGTGACAATATCTGTGGGCATGGAGTCAGCAAGATTTTGAGACTGACAGTCCATTCATCACCGCACTGTATCCTCAGTGTCAGAGCCTAGTCTGAATGAAACCGGGAAAAGGAGAAAACCAGATGAATGCCCGCAGTTGTCTCTTTCTGCATCTTGACCCCCTAGGTGTGAACAAACAGTCCCACACTCCCATCTCCACACCTTCCCTGACTCAATGGACTTCACACTCCCAAACCATGAGGCAAAGGAAGCCCTCAAGTTTTCTGTCAAGTCTTTTCATCCCAGCGACAAGATGAAGTAACTAACTAATGCACAGGCCATGGCGAGAGCATTTACACCACAGGAATTGGCAGGTGCTGTGAATCAGGGGAGGTTGTTTAGCCACAGAACAGGATGGAGGCTCGCCCTCTGGTCTGTGGTGGCTATCTGAGATCGGCTTTAAGCCCTGACTGTAAAGTGGTGGGAAGGAAGCTCAGTGCACAGATGGGTTTAGATCCAGTGAGTTCTCCTTTCACTGACATTCCTGTGCTGGGGAGGCTCCCAGCACATCCTCCTGACAGGGTGCTTACAAAACTGACCACATTTGCTCTAGAAGTGAGCTGAGCTACATCTCCAGCCAATGCATTGTTTCAAGCCCATGGCTGCTATGGTCACAGCTAAGAACAAGAAATACTGGGTAGACTTGGCATCAAACTCCACAGCTCTGAGGTGTCCAGGCACCATGGAGAAGCTTACAAGGAGCAATCTGGAGGACTGGATCAGCTCTTCACCCACAGACTGTGATCTGGCATTGAGGACCTCTGAATTCTGTAGTCCCCAGTCCCTCCCCAGGCCCCCAAGGCTATCACTGGACAACTTTGTCCTTTTACCATTGACTTGAAGGGGCTACCCTGGTGAAGCAGCAAGTCCGCAAAGCTAAATGTAACTTTCAGGTGGGTGAAGAGCCTGGGAAATGAGAAAGATGTGGGGAGTGTCTACCAGGGAGAGAAACACCCTGTGGGATGAAAAGATGACAGGATTGGACTCTGGGCAATGGACTCTGGGTGCCTGACTCTGAAGTGCTCTTTGGCAGGAAGAGGTAAAGGCCAGGAGTTGACTTAGCTTTAGGCATGGCTGATGCAGGTGTTAAAGATGGTGTCACAAGTGGGATCTCACTTCTTGGAGCCAGTGATGATGGCTCTTACAGAGCCCTGACAAAGAGACAGGAGCCAGCAGGGATAGAGGAACTCAGCAGGCCACGGCGACATTTTACTTTGGATTCTCATATACATGGTCTCCTCTGATAACTTCTGGGCCACCAATAACTTCTTATTGGCTCTGGGGCTGCAAATCAGTCTAAACTTGTCAAGATCATGAATACCGATATTGAAAGAGCCCCGGACACATTGTCCTAAATATTTCACACATAGACTCTCCCTAGCATTCCTTAGGACAGGGAAGCAGGCTGGGCTTCGGTTTGTCGTCTTGAAAACTGATGAGTTGGATGTATCAGACTTGAAGGGGAGGGGACCCTGCATTTCTAGCCCTCATTCTGGAAGACCCCAGAAATTCCAGCATTTGGAGGGCAAAGGCAGGAGGATGGTACATTTGATATTATCCTGCACTACCTACTGGTCAACACTATCAAAAGAGAGAGGGAGAAAAGAAAGAAGAAAAAGAAGGAAGAGAGGAAGGAAGGGGAAAAGAAGGGAGAAAGAGAAAGAAGGAATGGAGGGAGGGAGGGAATCAGTCAATCACGGAAGTCTGTTGGGGGAGAGGAGAAGGTGTAGGCATGAGTGAGGATGATGATGAATCATAATTAGACATAGCAACATTCATGGTTAGCTCCCACTACAGGGAGGGGCTGGGACGAGGAGCTCCAGGTCACCACCAGGCAGCAAGGCAGTGTTGCTCCAAGCTCTGAGTGACTCACAGAGCTCTCCTGTTTCAGCATCTTCTGAGCTGCCCTGATAGTGCCTTAGGCCTGGCTTCTCAGCTCCTCACACACTGCTACTGTCTCTCTTACTTTCACTGACTGTAACAAATACTTGTAGTGAACGGCTCATAAGGCCGAATGCTTTCCCCTAATTACATGGTTTGTTTTCTTAGAAAGTACTTCCAAGACTGCCCTGAGCACAAGGCTTCCTGAAAGACTGGGGACATAAAGAAAATTTGTTGTCAAGAAAGTATGAGCCTCCGCCAGAGGACACAGGACTCAGTTGTTCATAGTCCTCCTCGGGGGCGGGGGGGGGGGGGGGGGGGGAGTTTATTACAAACCTCTGCTATGTCATAAAAAGGAGAGAGCAGAACAGGGTGCGTAGGGCCCAAGAAATAACGGTGTACTGCCCATAAAGTGTGCTGCCTTGCAGCGTCAGAGCCATTGCTGACAGCCCCTGCCAGAGGCAGCAGGGACACATGCAGGGTGGCCTTCAGGGTCTGGATCCTGCATCACCCAGCAAGAGCAGAGAAGTGTGTGCACACACAGCCTTGTGCAGAGCTTAGGAAGGGTGGGGCCTCACTCACAGGACTCACTATCACCCCACTTGCTATGCTGGTTATTTCTGCCTCGGCCTCTTCTACTATGTTCAAAGAATATATATACATTCTTCTACAATAGAGATTCAGACCCAGGAGTATAAATTTGCATTTTGATTTCCTGGTTACATTATGCTGAGATTATTATTCCATTTTCAGGCTGGAATGATGGCTCAGTCTGTAAAGCATTTCAGATGCTGAGAACCCACATAAAAGACCACGCACAGCAGAGCACACACCTGTAATCCCAGTCCTGCAAGATAGGAAGCTTCCTGGAAGGGATGGGGGCAGGTACCAGACCTGAGAGACCCTGTTTCAAACAATAGGTGGAAGATGCCAGAAGACCAACACACACCCAGAGTCTTTCTGGGCTTTCTAAATATGCACTGTGTATGCATGTACCCAGGCCACAGGCCAACGGGGGCGGGGGGGGGGGGGGGGAGAGAGAGAGAGAGAGAGAGAGAGAGAGAGAGAGAGAGAGAAAGAGAGAGAGAGACAGAGATGCATTCACCAAGAGTTGAAAATCTGGGTTAAACTGTCCTTTAATGTCAAATTGTGGAGTGGGATATCCTGCTATTGTGGCTGTGAAATAAATGGCCTTTGAGGAACTGCTCACCCTGACATCTTCCTCTCAATAGCTGTGCTATGCTCTTTCAGGGCCACTAGAGGGAGCACAAGTTCACTGTCATGCCTGGTCCCAAAGCGCAGCACCTTGATGTATGTTTTAGATGACATTTGGGAAAGCAATCATGAATCTATTAGCATTTATTCCACAGAAATGACTGAGCAGACTGGAAAAGAACTCACATAAAAAAGAGGGTGATCCTCTGGAGCTCACTGGCCAGTCAGCCTTGCTTACTGGTAAGTTTCAGGCCAATGAGAGATCGTATTTCAAAAAACAAGGTGAGTGTTGACTGAGGAATGACAGCTGAGATAGTCCTCTGGCCTCCACACACATGAACACATGTGTGCATGCACACTGGCACACTCTAACGTACTTACACATACATAAACATACACACATACAGACACACATGAATTCTAATTAAGCTCATTTAAATTTAAATAAAGCTTTTCTAGAATGGGATAAGTTGAATACTAAGGAATAAGACCGTGCTGTGTGGGGTGAGTTCTGGAAGGCTAAGGACTTTGCACAGGCCACAGTCCAACATGTCTATTACTACACTCAGGACCAGTTTTCACTCCATCAGTGAAGAAATTATCTGCATTGAGACCACATGTTCTGTAGAGGGGTAAATGGATGACTATAAGGGTTGTATCATGAACCCTTGTCATTTTGCTAGGCAAGATCCCACCCAGCTTAGTTTCCAACTTGTGGAAAGGAATTAAAGAAAATTTTAAACCCAAGTGTGATGGTACATGCCTTTAATTCTAGTACTCAGAAGGCAGAGGTTGGTGGATCTCTGAGTTTGAGGCCAGCCTGGTCTAAAGATCAAGTTCAAAGACAGCCAAGCTTTGGCAGTAAAGGAAACAGAAAGCTGGTGAAAATGTAATTAAACAAGGAGGCCATGTTCCAAATCCAGTTACAGCAGAATTTGGCAGCTTCGGCCACATGATTCTGGCTTTAGAGTTAAGACAACATTCTTATAAAATAGATATGGGATCTCAGAAACTCAGGCTCAGTGACCAGAAAAACTTTATTCTGTGAAAGGTTTGTTACTAGGGAGGAGGGCTTCATTTTTAATTGCTCTTATACAAAATGTTCTGGAGATTTCTAAAGATCATATCATAAAAGTAAAAATGTAAATAGGAACTGAGATAGCTTAGTAGATAAAACGCTTGAGTGCAAATATGAAGACTGGGGAATTCATATTCCCAGCACCCACATAAACAGGCAGTGGTGTGGCAGTCTCCAGGGTATCCCTATGGCCAGCTGGCTAGCTAGACTAGCTTGAACTGGTGAGCTCTCGAATCAAGGAGAGACCTGGTTTCCTTGTTAGCTTTAACTGTTGACTTGACACAGCCTAGGGTCCTCTGAGAAGGCAGTCTCAATTAAAAGATTAGCCAAATAAGACTGGCCTGTGGACATGTCTGTCTGTCAGGGATTGACTTGAAAATTGATGCAGGAGGGCACAGTACTCCAGAGGCTGCACCGTTCCCTGGACAGATGATCCTTAATTGTATATATATATATATAAAAAGCTAGCTACAAATGAGCCTGTGGGAAATCCAGCAAGCATCCTCCTCAATGACTTCTGCTCAATCCCTGGTCCCACCTCATACACACATATGCCCATACAAATCCCAAAAGGTATGTACAGATTCATGCACACAACACATACATACATGTGTACATTTTTAAAATTAACATAAAGATGAAAGAACGCACAGATGGGAAAATGGCAGGGGCACTCTGTGGAATCTGGACTGGAGGAGCTAGCAGCTATGGGAGCTGCTGCCTCAAGCGCAGTCTAAGCAAGAAGATGAGGGATTATGACCTACTGGGACATCCCAAGGCCCTTGTGTCACGCAAAGCTTGAGTTAGAATTGTTGAAGCCCAAGCAAAGCATCTGCCCTTTGTCCACCACGAGAGCCAGAACGGAGCCAGGCCCCAAAGTCCTTAAACATCTCGTCAGCATTCAGCTGGGCAATCTCAGCCAGGGGGACGTGTCTGGAAGTCCCTCCTGGTTTTCCTTCCCTTTTCCACAATCGGTCTGTAGTGGTCCTTGCAAATTAGACACGTGTGCACGACCTCTGTGGTTTCATGATTAAGAAAATTACACAGGAAAAAAGGGCAGGGAAGCTGGCTCAAAGAGGACAGTGTCTCCTGCACAAGTGCGAGGAGCAGAGTTCGATCCCCACCTCCCCTGTCATCACCAGACAGGGCTGTGCATGCTCCCTGACCACTCTGCACTCAGGTGGAGGCACAGCTGGATCCCAGGGGCTGGCTGGCCAGCTAGTCCAGCACATGCGGCGAACTCCAGGTTCTTTCTCAAATGACAAGGTGGAGAGTGCTGACAGAGGAAGAAACCTCAGGCAGACACAGGTGTGCATTTTCACACACACACACACACACACACACACACACACACACACACATGCACAAATTATTCAAAAGAAAAATGCAAAGTTATTTTAGGTTGACTTCCTCCTCCCAGTTGTGACTAGGAGTTGCTGGTGGTGGTAGGATGGCAAGAGAACTTGCTGTTCTCCCAGAGAACCTCAATTTGATTCTCACATCCCGAGCCTTCTGTGGCTCCAGCTCCAGGGCACACAATGCCTCCGGCCTCCGTGGACACCTGCACTCTCATGCACACACCAACCCACAGGCACACATCTCCATGTAATAAAAAAAATGAAAGTAAATCTTAGAAAGATAGCTGTTTGCCTTCCTTCTTCCTAGTCTCTTTCCTCATGTCTATGTGCCATCTGTTTTTATGAAACTGGAGCAAAGTTACCCAGAGTTTGTGCCTCATTGTAAACAATCGTGTACATGCATTCCCTCTGGGGTTGAAGTAGTTTTAAGTCAGTGTTTTCAATGGTTACATCCTAGTCCATCATTCACAGGCTTCGACTCTGGAGCTGTCAAACATGTGTACATTTATTTGTTTCTAGCTTCCTACCTGTGTGTGTAACATCAAAACAAACACCCGTGAGAACGAACATCTACTGGCATCTTTATTGACTTGAAATAAAGTTCTCCTTTGAAATGGACTTTCTAGGTCAGAAGGCAGGAATGGACTTCTGAAACATCTTTGCGGTGAGACCAAACCCAGGCTATACTCTTGTCAAGTGGTCAGCGGTTTCTTTCCATCCTCTTCCCTGTCCCCGCGTGCTCTCTCTCTCTCTCTCTCTCTCTCTCTCTCTCTCTCTCTCTCTCTCTCTCTCTCTCTCTCTCTCTCTCACACACACACACACACACACACACACACACACACACCTTCTTGCTCCGACATTTCTTCTTTTCTGACACCCCCACCCCACCACAACTGCACCCCTGGGTCTCATTCTCCCCACACAGAGCACCCACACTGACAGCAGTGCGTATGCCCTTCCACATCTTACAGGGTTAAAATGTCCCCTCAAAAACCTAAAACGTCTCTGCTGTCTTGTGACAGCAGATTGTAAAGTAATAAAATGACCGTGTCACTGACCATTCCGTCTTGACTGGCACTGAATTGGAGTTACAGGTGGCTTCCAACATATCTTAGCTCATCGCTGACTGTGTTAGTTACTGGTATTTGGCCTTGACCAGAGAGTGGACACAAAGCAGTGTGAGGAAAGCAGGATTTACCTCGGCTTAGAATTTGAGGGGCGTTGTGGTGGGGAGGTGTGGTCACACTGGTCACATTGGTCCTGCACAGTCAGGAAACAGAAAACACACAGGACTTTGTCATTTCTCAATTGCTTATTTGTGCTCATAATTGAATAAATTGAGCTCTATGTGGAGTCACACGTCTTCCATCTAGATGCAGCTTCTAGAAAGCAGTTCAGGCCTGAGGTGTAGAGTCATCTTGATTTTTGAAAGACAAGTATATATTTTCTTCAACTAGCTACCAATAAAGTAGAACGTGATCCAACCAGAGGTCTGTTCATTCCAAACTTTGATGTCACTTTAAGATATACCTCATGAAAGACTATAGTGTGTGTGTGTGTAGTGTATATGTGTTTATATAAACAACCATATACACATACTATATATATAAAATGTGTATATATGTGTGTGTATATACAAATATACATACATATACACTCACGCACACATATATTTGTGTGTGTGTGTGAGATAGAAAGAGAATCCCAAGTTATTTCTTGCCTGTTTCTGAAATACCTTTAGGCATCCAATAAGAATTCATTCAATCCATGTGACGTTTTGTGTTTCTTGAATCCCCTGAACTTGTGTTTATTTACATGTAGAATAGGGATAATGAGAACTAGCATATACATCTGATATGGCAGTGTGTTAGCATGTGTGATTGATAATGACTGCCAACTTGACAGGATGCAGAATCTCCTAGGAGATGAGCCTCTGGGATGTCTGGGAGGGATTCTCTAGACTAGGTCTAATGAGATGGGAAGGCTCTCCTTAACTGTGGATGGCAACACCACACAGGCTGGAGTCACAGATTGGGTAAAAAGGAGAGCAAGCTGAGCACAAGCATCCCTCTCTCTCGGCTTCCTGACCATGCATGCCATGTGACCTCAAACTGGGAACCAAGACAAACCTTCTCTCTTGGATTGGCATATTGTCAGGTGTTTGTCAGAGCAGCAAACATGTGACTTAATACAGTACACCCAAAGACCATGGCGGCTATTTGTTCTCATGATTGATGCTCATAAAAACGGCTAATTTAGATGTAAATGAAAACTTCTACTTAAGACCCTTTCTATCTCTTGCTCGACCCTGCTACACTATACCTCATGCAGCTTCTGCAACGTGCTTGTTCTCTGCTACCCTAGTGCCTTCAGGCATGTTCTTCTTTTTACCCAGCATGCCCCTCTCCAACCTCCCAACTGCCCCGACCCTCCCTGCCTTCAGCATTTTTCAAAACTACATCTTCACAATGCCTCAGTTCTTCCATTGAATCATTCATTCACTTATTCACTCATCCATCCATTCATTCATTCACTTACTCACTCTATTATTCACTCACTCACACATTTATTCACTCACTCTCTCAGTCACTCACTCATTCACTCTTCATTTCCCAAGTGGCTGCCTGGTGCCAGTCATTCCACTCACTGTTATCTGTTCCTGTGCCTGGAGAGCATCTTGTCCAACCTGGTGGAATGGGCATTCAGTACGCCAGGGCTAAGTAAAGAAATGTGGGCTGATGAGACGACTCAGCAGGTACAGGCACTTGCCACAGGACCCACTTAGTGGAAGGAGAACCGACTCCCACATGTTGTCCTCTGACCTCCACACTCCCCCACACACAAGTTAAATAAGCTAAAATCTTATAGAAAGAAATGCCTCTAGTCTGTGTCCTGCCTTCGAAACGCGGGTTGCTGCAGCTCCTCCCCGGAATAAACGGCTTGAGCAAGGACCCCGCATCCAGGGTCATCTGAACCTGAAGCATGAGGAGCTCTCCTCACCAGGAAGTAGACAGGGATGGAATAAAGAAACTGGAGCTGCTTCCTGGGAGAAATCAACTTGAAGTGGATGGAGACAGCGTTTCTTACCCCTCTCTTTTTTTAAATTATCACAAAATTGCTTTAAAATTAAATATATTTAAAATCATATAAACCACATTTCTCTCCTCAATTCATTTTTTGTTGGACACTTGTGCTTTTATCATCATCATCATCATCATCATCATCATTAATTATTTTGTTTTTAAAAACAAAATACTTCCCTGCCACTCCCCACATTGGAAAATTCTTCTGGTTTTATTATTAGCTTTTTGGTGTTTTGAGACAGTCCCAAACATCCCAGGCTGCCCTCAAACTCATATTAGCAAGATCGGCCCTGATCTCACAATCCTCCTGGGTCTACCTCCCATGTGCTGGGATGACAGCTGTGCACTATCACCTGTCTGAAAAATCGGAGTATCAGTTTTCACGAGATGTTTCTGGGCTCTGGACGTGACAAGCTCCCAGGGAGATTGATCAATGACGGTCTGTGTCCCCTTCGGGCACCCCCTGCCCTGTTCTTTGTGCATCACCCCTCTTTTCTTTGGGTGACATTCTGGACATCACATCATGTGGTCCTGATTACAGGACCACACTGGGGCTCTCACCCTCAGCTCTTGGTGCCTGTGCCCGGAGTGCCCTGGAGTAGAGCACGCTGCTGCTGAGAGCAATGCTCCGATCCTCACCGTGACCTTGCTTGCAAGACAAGCACTTTACTGGCTGAGCTATCTATCACTCCAGCACCGTCAGCTTCAATTTTTGACTTACATTTGTAAATTGTATCCATAATGAAATTTAAATTTAACTTTTTTTTCTCTTTAGAGGAATAAAAACAAAATAAGTAAATAAAATTGCAGCCCAAAAATTGGTAGAAGGGACATAAGAATGGAATCAAGGATACAGAAACAACCCAACTGTATTCTAATGCTCATCTGGGGATGTTAGAAAGAGGGTAGAAAACACAAGCAGTTGGCACAGCTCACACGGGACCTACTGTCCCGCGGTCACCACCTGCTGGCCTGTGTTAGTACTGCCTGCATATATTTCCACCTTGAGACCTGCTGACTACACAGCTTCCATGCTCTGTTGACCACAGTGGTGAATGAACAGTAGGCGAGGGCATGTGGTCACACTCTGTCACAGGGCAGCAACAGCCCTCACAAGCTAACCACCAGTATTCTTCCAAGTGTCTCTTCTGCAAATGCAGGTTTACGATGCCATCACTATGTGTCCCCAGGTGGCTCTGTTCTCCCATGCTGCCACACGCTCCCCGGGCTGCCCTCAGGACTATCAGGCACCTGAGTGGTCTTCCCTAACCTCTCCTTGGCAGTTTTCCTTCTTGCCACACCCCACTCGTCCTAACTCTGGTCTTCTAAGGAAGTTGCCAGCTGTCAGCGCTCAGACTACCTTCCCCTACACCTTCACCCATGTCCATGCATCCCTGCATTTTGATGTGTCGTCCTTTCTCCCATCGCTTCCCCCTGAAATGATCCCTAGTGC
Organism: Peromyscus leucopus; assembly: GCF_004664715.2. Lineage (NCBI taxonomy): Eukaryota > Metazoa > Chordata > Mammalia > Rodentia > Cricetidae > Peromyscus > Peromyscus leucopus. Next base: position 129,108,572 of record NC_051067.1, on the reverse strand, counting down.
TTAAACTGCTCCTCAGATGTCATCTCCTGTAGGAATCTAAACCCACTCATCTTCCCCACCCTGTCATTGATTAGTAATTAGTATCCCTACCTCGTGTCCTTGGCAGCTCTGATATGCTCCAGGCACATCCTGTCCTCTTAGGTTGCATCAGCTCCCTCCTTCCTCTCCTTCCCACTTATCCCCAGCCTGGTGTTCTTGCAGAAAGATCAGGGGAACATAAGTAACAGTGATGACATGAATTCATTATCAGTAGAACAGGGGCTGATGCTTCCAGTACAGAGTTGGGAACTATAATCATTTTTTAATCACTCATATTTTTTTTTAATTTTCAAACTATTTAGAAGAGGTAGTTTCATTGGGAAGGCTTGAAAAAGGAATGACTAAGTTTCTGAAAGTCATTCTCTTGGGATTTGATGGTCTGAGTGTCTTGGTATGTGAGTTTCTTTAACTCCCATGCATTTGATGATGGAACTGTGGCTCTTTTGTTTTTTTAAGTGGGAAATGAAATAAAATTGATGTTGTGTATAGGTAGAAAACTCCTGGTAAGAACCAAGAATTCTTATCCCTCCCTAAGACTAATAGGATGCTCAACCTCCTGGGAAGGGAAACCCAGCTACAAAATATGGCACAGCTATTCCCCAGTGAGGGGTGCCTACTGAGGTCATTGGGTAGCAAGCACTAGGGAGTGACAGCTTGGGAGCATGAAGAACACAGCCCATGGCAGAGTTCACAGGAACAAGACCTCATTCTATCCTAAATTACAGAGACTAGTGAGTATGGTGGTATTGTGTTCCCCAAAATATTGTGTACTCTAATAAATTTATCTGGGGTCAGAGAACAGACAGCCACTAGATACAAAGGCTAGAAAATGGTGGCACTCACACCTTTAATCCTAGCATTCCAGAGATAGAAATCCCTCTGGATCTCTGTGAGTTCAAGGCCACATTGGAAATAGCCAAGCATGGTGACACACGCCTTTAATCCCAGAAAGCCAGCCTTTAATCCCAGGGAGTGGTGGTAGAAAGCAGAAAGATATATAAGGCGTGAGGACCAGAAACTAGCAGCATTTGGCTGGTTAAGCATTCAGGCTTTTGAGCAGTAATTCAGCTGAGACCCATTCCGGATGAGGACTCAGAGGCCTCCAGTCTGAGGAGACCAGACCAGCTGAGGATCCAGCAAGGTGAGATAGCTGTGGCTTGTTCTGTCTCTCTGATCTACCAGCATGGACCCCAATAACTTGCCTCGGGTTTGATTTATTAAGAACTTTTAAGATTCCTGCTACAAGTGAGAGAGAAGCAGTTTGCTGTATGCCACTCTGAGGAAAGGGGTGCCAGCACAGAGCACGGGCAAAATGGTTGGCTTGTCACCTCTGCATGACACAGTGGTTTTTAAAGATCCAGGTTGTGAAAAACCACTGATCCCTTTCCCCATAGGCTGGTTCTCCTGAGAGGTACAATCTTTGCATCCTTCTAGCTACTCCAATGCCACACACACACACACACACACACACACACACACACACACACACAGAGAGAGAGAGAGAGAGAGAGAGAGAGAGACCTACACCCTATTGGTTAGGATGCAAAGTCTTATCTTATGAATATTCTGGGGCTCAGTTGTTTAACAGACTGCCTGAGACTTCCCAGCTCTCAGACAGTCACCAGCTAGGGATGAGGGGGACTAGGGCCTACTCCTTCTCTGGACTCTTGGATGAGCTTTAATTAGTGCACCTCATACTGAAAATGGGCCACAGTGACTTATTTCTTACAGCTTGGAGTCCTAGAGTGGAATTCCAGCTCCACTCTGTGCAGACTGTGGTATCCTAGTGTTTTGTTGTTGTTTGGTTTTTCGAAACAGGGTTTCTCCCTGTAGCTTTGGAGCCTGTCCTGGAAGTAGCTCTCTAGGCCAGCCTAGCCTGGAACTCAGGATTAAAGGTGTGTGCCACCACCGACTCAGATCCTCCTCCTCCTCCTTCTTTTTTTCTTTTTCTTGAACTTGGAGATAAAGGACAGTGTGACTACAATGGAACTCAATGGAGCCTATTAAGGTGATTCAACCGTGTCCCTGCACTCAAAGAGGTATCACTGGGTTCCTTAGCATATTGTCTATGTAAAGAAGGACGAAAGAAAGAGCAGGGAAGCCAATGCAATCTGCTAATCTGTTCTGGGCGGACTCTCTAATGCTAGATTGGCAAGGGACTCTACTCAGAGTCATATAATGAAGGAGGTGACAATCGAAACTGGGATATGATCTAGGTGATTTTGAGCGAAAATCTTTATCTCACAATATAATTTGTGTGCATACATGATCCTAAAGTTGTCCTTAATGGAATGTTCTGTGTGACCTCTACAGGTAGTTTGATAGAACAAGGTGTCCTTTGGGGATTCTGTCTTTCTTTCACACCTCTCACTTTTCTATCTGCCTAGTCCTGACCAACTTATTTTATCTTTTGTGCTCTGCTGGCTGGCATTATCCAGCTCACATGGATAAAACTGCTTTCCACGCGCTGTGAAATCGGGGGCATGTTTCTGTTCCACGTCCCTGAGATGCGCGTAATGGAAAGTGAGATGCCTTGTGTTTGTGCTATTTTAGCTCTGATTAACCATAATGTTCAGGTAACAACCAGAAACCGTAAAGTTACGTAGCTGTGAAGTTAATCGCTTTTCAACGGCTCCGTCTTCAGACCCCGAGAATAGCTGAGACTAAAACCCGATATAACCAGTTGGTGCACTCTACAAAGTGAAAGCCTCTTTGATAAGGATAGAGAGCTGTATCTGGGTCATTAGAACCAGGTCAATATCAACCTGTCCACTTAGCACCTAACAGTCGACCATAGGTTCATGGGTTTTACTCCTATACCTGTCTAAATCTGAGGATCAACTGTGATTCACTGACCCTGCAACTTACTCTTAATTGTGTGGTGGCCCCACAACTTCGAATATGTTGTCTCATTTGGGGCTTTTCTGCAATTCCCAATGGCCTCTGCAGTGAAAACTATATAGAGATAATATGGATATTCAGGTAGTGATTTTATAACATTGAATTATCAGGGATTTACTTAATGATGTGAATAAATAAATCGTAATTTTATCTAGGTAGGAGTGAGTGGGTCTTTTCTATTGACAGAGTGAGAATACGATTAGCCACCTGAAATTATAAGACAAGACAAAATGAAGCTTGCCCTGAAGAGTTCTCAGGTCGCCCCATTTATGAGATATATAATCTAGTATTTGATATAGAAGGAGGCTTTGTAGGACTCTTACCTAAGAGACACGAAGTGCTCAGATGCAAGGCTAAGACAGCAGGGACATTGTGAGTCACAAGCAGTCCCATATTCTAGGAGGCAACTACACTTCTGCACTTAAAGTGTATGTAGTTTCAAATTTCCGAAATTGATGAATGACACATCATAAAAGATTATAGCACAGATGGATAGATGGCATTATCGCCAGCGGTTTACGCTCTCATTTTGTTTCATAGCACTCAAATTGGGCTTGAAAATATACTTACTAGTATGCCACATGAAAACTTGATAATGGAGATATAGAGAAAATCCCCTTCGTACTCTAAAATATAAATTGGAGTTATAAAAATCTGGGGACTTATCTATATTAATCGCATTATTTCATAGAAAAAAATCTCATATAATAAGCCCAGCACGCAAAGCTTTAATTAAGTTCAGAGTCTCTTAGATGCCTTCTGCTGGGACTACATTTTTACAATTTGCATAGATTTTCTGCCCTGTAAATTCTTTTTTAACATAACTTTGCTTGTTGTGATTGATTCTCCCAGTAATTCTCACAGAAACCCAGGAATATAGAAAACATGAATATTTAAAGGCATATTGTATTCAAGATTGATAACTCTCTACTAGCTTTCAAGAGACTTGCCCATGTCTGTTGATTCATAAGTCTATGTCCATACTCTCAGTGCTCCTTTGTGTTTTAGAGTGATAAATACATTACATGATTTTCGGAACTGATATTGATGACGGATGACGAAGGCATGAATATCAGCTATAGATTCTCCAATATGTATGTGAGTTTTTGCAGGCTATTAAGCAATTAGTCATGGGCAATATTACGGCAGTTCATCAGATATTATATGACTCACACCGAGGCATCTAATCTGAGCTTTTCAATAGAAGAAGGTTTCCTCACAATGTTGTGAGGAGTCGACCCCTAGACAAGACGAGACAACTTTATGCCATTCTCTCCAAACTTATTGATGTGTGAGTGACCTCAGATTAGCTTCAAGTGTTACACATTGTGAACACTAGGTTTAAGTGAGCTACACTACGCATTACGTAGAGACTCATTGTGAGAACTGATGTCGCGAGTGTTGCGCCAAGACAGGTGAGCTAAAGTATTAGATTGCGTGACAATGCGTCATGAATGCGGGTAGAGTAGAGAGCACGGATCGATTGTTAAGAATGTAGTTAGTGATATAGGAGAAAGAGAGAAAAGCATGAGCGATTGAGTTTTGCCTCAGGTTTTAATTACAGTAGAGCGACCATTGGCCTTGGCAGATGAGTTGCAACCGTAGGGACAGATGTAAGCGAGGGTTCCTTTGTGGGTGATATACAAGAAGCTTAAGCTAGTAGCATTTGGTCTGAGCAGGTTAGAGCACAGCTCAGCATTTTTCTCGCCCTATTTGGTCTCACATCCATGTTGCCCCCAATTTAACTGCTTGAGTTACAGTGGTCGAAACGCACTGACCTTCCTCTCTCCATAGTGATGGACTTTCAAGAGTAGTGTGAGCTCATGCGGCGCAGTGTACAGTATAAATAACTCTTCACATAACGCATAAGTTGGCTGGTTCTTTTCGGAGTGGTTGTCATATACAATTCAGAGCAGAAGGAATATCTTTGAAAGAAAGCAAAAGAAATATCATATGAGATAGAGCGTGTAAAACATTGCAAAGTGCAAAATATAGTCTACATATATAAAAAGAGACTATATGTGGGGTGTGGTCCAAACTGTAAATGTTAGAACTTTGGTATGATCTCGCTAAGTGCAGCCAGCCTACGCTCGCCTGGTCTGGGAATCCACAGATGCGTAATTTGCATCGCTCTGGAAACTTCACGCGCTGTTGGCGTAGTAACTCTGAGTCTTTTGGTGAGAGAATAACGAAAAGGAAGGTTTGATTCTGCCTTGGGGCCAACAAAGGCTCTCATCAGATCAGTCTCATTGTGAAATAAGTCGCGCAACGCTAGCCTACAGAAGGTCCACCTTGGGCTTCGAAGACTATACCGTTATCAGGAATCACACTCCTTCTATCAAGGTAAGCTATCTCGGCACCCATAACTGTTCTGTGTGCCCCACCAAAGAAACACGCATCCCCCCGTGTGTCCTGACTCATAAATGTACTTTTCTTATGGGCCTTGCCAAGGAGCTAGCCTTTTAGCCTGCCCAGCCCCTGTGGGTGGCTGTTCCTATGTTATCATCAACCCCTCCATTCCTGGCCTATGAAGCGCCAACATGGAGCTCCAGAAGGACCTTAAATTATTATCACTCATAGCTTAGATCATAATGTAGTTCATATTACACATCCATCGACAGTGGTTCCATTCTAGCGTCTCGATTGCGTGAACCTTGTTAGACACCATATACCTTTAATGTAATTTCAACTTGTTCATCTTCGTACATTAAATGGTAACTTTCAATTTTTACTCTTTTCATTTCCTTTTACTGTGTTGTTGCATCGTTCTATTCTACAATGCCACAGAGCGCGCAAACCCCACCCCCAGCTCATGATTGAATATACTGCGCCAGACATTATATATCGCATATAGGCACGTTCCTAGGCAGTAGAGTTCGCTCCATTTAATCGCGCTTATATCTCGCTCCTATAAACATCACTGGATTAATAACACCTTTAAGCACTTTTCTTTCTAGAGGACAGATAGACTCATATTGTTTAAAGAGATCTCCTAGCCTTGAACCCAGATCCCTCGTTAAGCTGCTGTGCAAGCGATAATCACTTAACCTGCGAAATTAGATTTATGGCATGTCTTTGGTTTCTTGACCTTTTCAAAATTATATGTCAATCTGCCCTGGTCAATTGAGCAAAACTATGAATGGCAAAATAAAAAAGAAATGTAAATCATCCCTCTCCACATCAGATAGATTTATCGGTGGATATATATAAACGAAGATAGTTCATTAGACTATCTGTACACTACTGTATATAGCAAGAATGTCTGCTGTGCTGTAATCATTCAGGAGATAAGGTGTGTTGCGTCTACTCTACCACTCTCTCATGAGACCTTGAGTTAAGTCACACGGTGAAATCACATCGAGGCTACGGACGCATGCTCCATGAACTAATAATTGGAGGTGAATCACAGGTCAAAGGATTCAACGATAAGAAGCCACAAGATAGAAAATCTAGAGACATTATATGGACAGAGCATAGTGAGATGAATTAAAATGAAAGAGCTCTTTGATGAAAGATCTTCTCAGACGCTCTCGCACGCCACAGCATGAAGGAGTGCAACTGGGAAGTGGGTCCATGAGTAGATAGATTTAAATGCATCTGGTCGTCTTGTGACAATTCAAACACATGTACTCTCACTAATACATACAGAGAATATTTTTATGCCTCCTGTCTTTACCATAGAGACCAGAAACTGATGAAGCCACGCTCTCATCTGAAGCCTCGCTACTGTACTTATACAGTCTATCTACCGATATCTAATCAATGAATTAGAGAAAAGCGTGTTCTAGAAGCTAACACTAGTTCTATTTGACTCACTCAAGCTGACCATAGATATGGCACCTACAAGTAGTACGAGTGTAGAAATTGGAGGTGCCCGGATGCTAGAGTTATGGCGATAATCGCACTATATAGAACTTGACAACCAAAGGGAGCGCGTGAATAGGACGATAGCGAGAGGATTATCCTTCCCGGAATGCGATATTTAGATTCTGTGTATGTTTAGTTGCTGCTGGTTCGATAGAGTATTCGCTTAACATCGTGTGTCGGACAGGTGCTATCGAGGTGCTTACGCATCACCACACACAACAGTGGGCGATAGAGGCTCCAGAAAGTAACCTCTGCGCAGGCATTCGTCCACATCTCCTGCAACACGAGGTCAGACGACCCATCTCTCGCCATTTGTCCCTAGGATACCTCAAAAACTGCAGGTCCCCACTTTGGGGAGAAAAGAGGACAAAAATATTGTACTCTAAAAAGAAATCTCATATGCTAGTCCAGCTCTACTGGTCATAAGATGACAGATATATAATACTTTACCTGTTCTTGAAGTTGTTTTCTTCTCATATTTATTGTGATGGCAAAATGTGAGACGTTAAGTTGGGATGTATAACGATCATACGACCGGTTATGAGAATCAGAGTTTGGTGCAGTGTGTTTATAAACAGGTTGTGTATATTTTTGGTTCACTATGCCTCACTGTAATAGCTTTATAAAGTCTTAGTAATATAGACCTATAGTGATGCCTCTAGCATGTTTCAAATACCTGCCACTCACTCCCTAAAATTCCGCATGGAATCACGTATGGAAGCTCTCTCTCACACGAGAAATAGTCTTCCAAAGATGAGCACACTCGCCATGTGTACGATAGGTCAGGTGTGACAGTTTTAGGAACCTTGAATAGGCTGATCGACTTGTAATCTGTCTGATTGCAGCCAAGTGAGGCTTGTGTGGTCCCCATTAGTATGTCTACGTGGAAATAAAAGAACCAAACTTTTCGTACTCCTTTAGCTTGTTAATGAACCCTTCCCACAGGCAGTCCCCCAGGGCTATTGGAGAACCTATGTGCGCCGGCCATAACCAACAATTTGCCACTTTTGTTTTTGTCCTAAATGTACACCTAATGACATATCTATTGCTCTTTCTAATCACTGATATGACAAAAAATCGTAATTCATCTAATAAGTGGATGTCCAAAACAAAATGAGAGCAGCTTCCAGGAAGGAAAGGTAAACGATCTGAAATTAGCCATATCACTGCAGGGGCACTTCAACCCAGAGCTGAGGTTATGTGAGTTTTTATCCTGGGTGCGAATGTGTCTAGAGGACGAGCGATTAATGACGATGCAGTTGAATGTGTCATAGAGAAATCGCACATTGCGCTCTCCCTGTGCTAACACTGCGCAGTCCAGTCGAGCTCTCTCAGTTTTGAAGAGAAACAAGAACTCGATAGGCAATAGGAGACGGTGCGTGTGAGGTGCTCGGCTGTCTACGTCTTTCTTGATTCTTTATATGATCCCAGTCACACGTATTTCTCTCTCTCACTGCCCACACATTACACAGAGCGCGCAGTGAGACCATTCTGTTTAAAGTCGTTCCCTGTTGGGAGAGAGGGCCCTTTCAATAGCAATCACTAGATGAATTGGACCTCCCAGGACTCTCACTACTACGTGACTGTTCAAGTGAATATGTCTTAGCACTGTCATCACTCCTCGCTCAGAGTGCCAGGACTCTCACGTTGTGTGGAGCAGAATGAAGCCTGAGAGAATCCCAACCATTATCGCTCTTGCACGCCATCTATATCTTTGATTCTACGTGGTAACTGAATCGGTGAAGAATATTGGTCTTTGTATTTTCGCTTCAACAAGCTCGCAGCAAATTTCTTTTCTCCCTGGGCATTGGGGAGTGCCTGGGGATGTAAGATGAACAAAAAGATATCAACGCTAAGATTATAAAAGAAACTTCTATCCTCGGAAATCTACCAACCTCTAGTTGGAACTTCTTCACTAGGCACGTGAGTGAGCTACAAAACCATTGCATAATGCGTGACCCCTCAAACATCTTCTCCTAGGTGCTCGATAGAACACAACTGTGACAGAAGCCCTAAACCCTTCGGAGAGTAGGAGGATTCTCTGGGGGATAGGTGTCGCAGAAAGCGAACAATCTCTGCGTTCTTCAGAAGGACTGCTAGATATACAACTGTGATGTTATCATAATTAACACTCTAGACTCAACGAGATATAATGATATATGCTGAGTATAGCCACTAGATACTCTATGTTACAAATAAATCGGATTCAGATGATTGTATAAAAGTCACTGACTGGTATATGTCTTGCAACGGGAACAGTTGGACTTATCATGCAACTAAAAGTATTATCACTAATTAAACATTGGAAAACATGCCTGAAGGAGTCCACGTGAGAAAGAACGACTGGAATTCCCTGATGTTTGCCATATAAGAGATTCCCTTAACCACACGCGAAAGGTAAAGTCAACATTGATTTTGTTCTTAATACCTGCCCCCAGTGCTGGAAAAGATGGAGCGGCCTCTCAAGACAGTTAGTAGTGCAGCTGCTGCTCTGCCGAGGACAAGAGTTTGCCAGGTTTTTAGGCACCATGGTCTGAGTCGGATCTCCTCTCACCCATTCTCGCGTTCTCCTTCATACTCGCTCCACGGCGCATCTCTGGTGCCCTTCATATATGGGCACATCCCATGGGTGTGTATTGCCTGTATTGCTTATAATACACTCTGACTCTCACTAGGTTCATTACATGCTCAATCAATCATATGTCCTCTAACATATCTCTGCTCATACAAGTTTATTATTCCTCTCCTCACACACAACAGACACACACACAACACCACCACCACACACACACACTAATATAACATTTTTTTTAAAATCTATCCATGCTGTGGGTCTTAGGCCAGATTACATAATGGATTCTATTCTAGCTTAGTGCAATACGGAGCCTCATCTAGAGTAATGATTTGGGCCACCTGTAAGCTCATGGAGGTCATAGATGTGAATTCTGCATTGGCATAGGTTGACGGCATTATTCCACCTATACAGCTTAATCCCTCTGTGGTTAAAACGTGCATCGAACTACCTGATAGTTTTCAGTTAATAACTCCAAACTTCTGGAGACTCGCACTCTGCCAATTTTTATGAGAGCATAGCATGTTGAAATCATCCCACCGCTTAGTTGAATCTAAACTGTGCAGCTAGAGACGGCCAGGAAAAGGGGTTGAGAATTGACGATACAAATCGTCATTGAATGCTTCGTTCTTTTTTGTGATAAGAAGGTGCCACATGTATTGCTTTAGTTTTTCAGACTTCACTTGAGCCCTCACGCGCAAAGACACTGCAAAAAGTATGAAAGAGCTGAGTTATTCAAACTCTCCAGCCATCTTAAGGCCCTATGCGATTGTTTTAATGTTATCCAGAGAATACTAGTATAAGAGGCATAATCTCTCATACTTGATCCCGTTGGGTGAGATCGTATGCTAGTGGCTGAAGTGCAGTTGCTCACGCTTATAATGACGGCACTTACGTAAGAGCTGGATATATAATAGAAGAGAGGCCTTTAACTCCAGTAGTTTACATTACCTACTTCTCCGGCCAAGTCCAGCTTGCGGCAACTGAAGTACGACATCGCGCGAGATTAAGATATACGTAGACCACCTAATTAATGTATACACTGAATAAGTGGTTATGGATTAAGCGGCTCGCATCACGCAAGGAAGGAAAGTGTATTGCACAGGACTGCGCTCGCTGATAGAGAGTGGATCGAAGATAGTGTCTCGTCAAGCGGATTGGAGAGCATTGCGTGGAGCAGTACAGAGACAGATGTGGAGAGTAGCAGAGATGTGAGGGACCGCCAGTGTTGGAGATTTGTACTCAAGATGAGGTACGAGAAGTGTAAACAGAGAAAGGATTTGTCGCTGTGAAGTAATGGTGGATCAGAGACTAGTGCAGTAGCGATATGTCGTGGATCTGCTCAAGGAGCTATCTGCTCCAATTTGTGTACAACTTATACGTGCTTATAGTCCTTCATGTGTGAGAGACAAACACACCATCACTCATCTCAGAGTTGCCATTCTTGGATTCTTGGCATTTTAGAGGACAAGCCAGCCCAGCCATCAGAATTGATCAATACAAATAAGCATTATTTGTAAGAATTTTATATATATATATATATATATTATATTCCACAAACGGGCTCTACGTTGTACCATCTACGCTTATTTCTACTTGACGTTAGAAATAAACAACATAGAAACTCTGAGAGTGAGATGTGATAGAATTTCGCAACAATTGATCAGTATTGTAATATGTACACACACATAAGATCTTTACTACGACAGCATAACTCTTCACGGGCTTAGGGTGAGAGCGGAATGAAAAGCAAGAGTAGAAATAGTGGAGATAACTATAGCTTCTTGAAAACACGCTCGTGAATTAATATAACTGATTAGATGGATACCTTAATACAGTGTAATTCACCTTTGCCTCTGCGTCCGTTGTAATAATGAGTCAAGTGGCAGTGCACATGTTAGCTCATATATTAGATTGGAACGTTGCTTGCTGAGTCGCTCCTATTGCTTAGGTGAAAAGACAATAATGTGTAATTCTCAGGAAGTGATTATGGCATTGTTAGAGGAAGTGTGCTGATTGGGGGTGGGTTTGGTGAATGTGTTCTCTCCACACTCTGTGTCGACTCGCCCACGATATTCAGTTCCTATCTCTTTTCTCTGTGTCTAAGCATGTATATGGATACTTACAGCGTTATGACTAGTTATGCCACAGAGTGCCATGCCTGCTATACCACTCTGCCAATGACATCTATTTGGTCCCAACCCAGTCCTACACGGAGCTCACACTCTACAACGTAGAACTACATCTAAACATAACTCTCAAACATTAATGAGCTTCTATTAATAGGTTGTATTATGTCACATCTTGTGAGGAACACTGAATAACAAGGTTCTTCGCACGCACGCACTTTACTGATAGTGGTATAAAGGTTGTTTTGGTCATTAACTCGCTACTCTCTATACTGATGCAGCCACGTGCACACTGCACACTAAAACACACAGATATAATCAAGTCTTAGAAAATATTAGAACGAAACTGTATAGACATAAATTCTCGAGTATCCGTCCACTCAGGCTATCATGATTAGGTGTGAAACCTTATGCACATACGAAGATAGAGACAAGTGGAAAGGAATTTGTAACAAAGTTTTGATTAGGATTTATCGGGTCTTAGATAGTGTGTCTTCACGCTTTTCGGGACTAGATATTGGCTAATTCTAGCTTTTCTATCTCCATGAGATACAATTACACACACTCATACAAATGGCAAGTTGTTTTCTTGTCCTCTTCCCAACAGTTGACAAGGCACTGATACAATCAACGGGAAATATGGCAAATCTGCAAAAACATAGATATAAATCCCTCTTTGGAAGCCACATAAGAAGGAAGCAATCCTGATTCATTTGGACAACCTGATAATCGGCGCACCCAAACCAAATCACGCGTCCAAGAACGGAAGTTGAGAGAGTTAATACAGTTGTCGCAACTCAAACAGCAACGGTAATACTTCGGATAACTCTAATCATAATAGACGTGTTAGGAGATGACATCAGTGGAGTTAGCAAAATCAATCACAAGAGGTAGAGAGGAGTGATTGATACACACTCTCACTCACTCGACTGGCTTGTGTGTTCTCCTTAATACTGTATGACATATGATGCATCTCGAGCTGACTCTAGCTTGTTGAGGTACATAGGAAATGATTTACAGCAGAGCGGTACAGATACCCTCGTCCAGACTTTTATCCCACGAAAACCATGGGAATATACCGCGAAAGGAGAAAAAAGAGCTTTAAGGATTCAACATGTATATACGAAGAAGCAGGATTTGAACAGATAAACTATAGGAGTCACCGTTAAAAAATTATATATTTTCACCTCATCCAATTACACAAAATAATGAGAATTACCTTACGTGTTTACAACCAAAATATGCACAGAAGAAATCATAAATTATAATCATTAATCATTTGCTCGTGAACCCTCAAAAATGCATTAATTGTAGGCTAGAACTCAGATATAACGAAGCATGACACAATGGATCAATTATATTATGAACATTCTTAATAGAATATCAACGTATAAACACCTTTATGCAATGCATTCCAGTTAGAGACTATGTCATTGATAAAGCACTACTAATCTTAAGTACTGCCTCAATACTGAAGGCAAGCTTTCTCTCAAGAATAGATATCCATTTCTTTCTATACCAACTTTAAAAGGCACATCCGACATTAATTAAGATGTTGACATAAGCTCTGAAGAATAGTGTTTTTTTCTGTTACTATGGTGATCTATTTGCTTCTTACTTTACGTTTTATCTTTCTACTCTACTCTTAGTGCTAGGAATGATGATGAAGATATTCTTAGTTACTGCTCCGGACTCGTTAGCATGAGGAACTTGCATACTCACATAACATCACCTCACATTGATCTCTTCGGAGTTTCTGGTGTCACATTCTCGAGAGGAGTCATAGAATTCCGAGAGTATCTTCAGAGTAAGATGAGTAAACACTATTGATAAGCACGGGCTCTCTGAATCTATCTGTAAACATTTGCTCGCTATAGAATAAAGATATTAAATGTTAATTGGCTCAGTGATTCTGGTCAGTTACAAATCTCCGCATATAAGCCCTATTGCATTGTTAATGTTCAAGAGAACAAACAAACAAATGTCTACTTCGCTGTTTGGAGTGGGTGCTCTCAGTGATAAGTGGTTTTTATAATGAGGCACTAGATATGAAGCAGAGCCTTAACTCAAAGCTACATGGGACTGGACTTCCGGGCTGCAGTTGCCTGAAAGAGGCTGGGAGGGATTCTCCCTTATACTTTGCTGCTTATACAGGGTGGATAGAGAGAGAGAGAGAGAGAGAGAGAGAGAGAGAGAGAGAGAGAGAGACAGAGAGAGACAGAGACAGAGACAGAGACAGAGATGAGACAGGGAGATTGACAGAGAGACAGAGATGAGACAGAGAGAGACACAGAGAGAGACAGAGACTGTGCAAGACATGGCTAGATCTTGCTCAGGCTGCCAATCTCTTACAACAGTTACATCTTAAAGCTTTAGGTCCATGACCTAACACCCATAGCCATATCTCAAGTGCAGGTGGAATATTTTCTAAGACAAGCCAGCCTCAGCCATAAAACAAACTTTGGTAAAAATTTAAAAGATCGAAATAACACAGTATATTTGACCACAGTATGATTGAGTTAAGAAAGAAGCACATAGAGGCAATGTGTACAATTCACAATTGCATATGTAAATTAACAACATGCTTCTCAACAACCAGTAGGTCAAAGAATAAAACAATAGAAATTAGAGAACACTTTGAAAAGGGTAAAAAATAAAAACATAAGATGCCAGAATACAGAATGTCACTTGTGGTGGTTTGAATGAGAATGGCCTCATAAGCTCATATATTGCAGTGCTTGGTCCCTAGTTAGTGAAACTGTTTAGGGAGGATTCAAGGGTGTGGTCTTGTTAGAGGAAGTGTGCTGTTGGGGGTGGGTTGTGAAGTTTCAAAAGACTTGTGTCACTCCCAATTAGCTCTCTCTACCCTTATGAGTGTGTCTCAAGATGTGAGCACTCAGCTACTGCTCCAGTGCCATGCCTGCTACCTGCCACTATGGTCCCAACCCAGTCACGGACTCTAACCCTCTGAAACTGTAAACCTCAAATAAACTCTTTTTTTTTTTTGTTAAGTTGTTTTGGTCCTAATGTCTTTTCACTGCAGCCAGAATGAACTAAAACACAGATAAATCAAGTCTTAGAAAAATTAGAAAGAACTGTATAGGATAAATGCCTACATTAGGAAAGAAGAAGGAGGTTAGGTCAGTGGAAGAGGGCTCACCCACCATCTACAAGGCCATGCCTTCAAAAGACAAGGAAAGATCACCTGAATGCAACAATTTAATTCCTCTTGGAATAAGAGGCACAAACCAAATCCAGAGCAGAAGGAAAGAGAGTTAAATGGAAACAGATGAAGCAGGGTAGAAAAATAGGGAAAACCTATAGAACTCCAAGTTGGTTTTCTGAGGTTAACAAGAGCGGCAGCCTTTTAGCTGGACTAACCAAGAAAAAAGAAGGATCAAACTTAAAACAGGATTGAAAGAGGGAACATTACTACTAATATTACACAAATAATTGGATTACAAGAAATATAATAAACAACTGTATGCTAACAGATAAGATACATTAGATAAAACGAACAAGTTTCTATAAAGGACACAAGCTAATAAAACTGACTCAAGAAGAATTAAAATCTAAATAGTCCTATAATTAGGAAGAAGACTCATTGTAATGCTTTCTCTTTAACATCAAGAAAAAGAAAGGTTTCTTCGCGGCACTTCCACTCAACAAAGCTGTAGTTGGTCAATTCAGTGAGAGTAAGAGAAAAACTGAAAGCAATCTTCAGTTGCAGGTGACATAATCTTTTATGCAGCAAATGCTACAGAATCTTCCAGAGGGAATTTGAAGAGATGATTAGGCCCTAAGGGCTCTGCTTTGTGAGTGGGTGGGTACTGTTACCACAGTAGTGGGTTTCTGATGAAAGATGAGTTTGATTTTTTTTTTTAATTTCTCCTGGTTTCTTTGCCTTCTGTAATGTCATAATAATACAGCATAAAGGCCTCCACCAGATCCCACTACCTTCATCCTGGACCACCCAGTTTCTTACTACAATTGACAGATTTCTTTTCTTCATACATTACCCAGTCTCAGGTGCTCCACGGTAGCTGCACAAAGCATCCTGTATTCCTTACTTTCCTTGTCGGCAAGAGCCACTTGAGGTAGGAAAGGTTTACTTTGGCTCATAGTTAGGGGATGATGGCGGCAAGAGTAGGTAGCAGCTGGTCACGTTGCATCCTCAGTCAAAAGGCAGAGAGATGAACGCAGGTGTCCCGTGATTCTCCTTTCAAAAAAACATTTAGTTCTGGGGCCCAGCTCATGGGATGGCGCTGCCTACAGTTAGAGTGGGTCTTCGGTCCTCAGTTACATCCTCTGGAGATACTATCGTAGACTTGTCCAGGGATGTAGTCTCCACAGTGATACCAGATCCAGTCAGACAATGAAAATTAGCCACCATTCATACTTAGATAGTATGTGAATTGTGTGTCAATAAACCTCCTAAAGTTAACATAGTGGGGGCCGGATAGATAGTTCAGTGGGTAAGTTACCTGCCATGCCAGCATGAGGACTAGAGTTGGCATCCACATGAATGTGATGGGCATGGAGACCCACTGTGTGACCTCAGTGATGGAAAAGGGAGTCAGGAGATCCCCCGAGCAAGCAGGATAGCCAGACTAGCCAAATAGGACAGCTCCAGGTTCAATAAGAGATCCTGCCTCAGGATATAAGGCAGAGAGAGATTGAGGAAGACACTAGGCATCAACTTTGGGCCAACCACACATGTGTACCCATACACATATGAACATACATATGCATACATAGTTACCACACATTCACACAGCTACACAAAAATTAAAATGGTATTGTCCTGAAAATTTTATCTGAGTTTGTGTTTCTATTGCAAGTTGTGGAGGAAAGAGTTTATTTGATTTACACTTCCAAACCACTGTTCATCATTGAAGGAGAAGTCAAGACAGGAACTCAAACAGGGCAGGAACCTGGAGGCAGGAGCTGATGCAGAGGCCATGGAGAGGTGCTGTTTACTGGCCTGCTCCCCATGGCTCACTCAGCCTGCTTTCTTATAGAACCTGGGGCCACCAGCCCAGGGATGGCAACACCCACAATGGGCTGGGGCCTCCCCGTTGATCACTAATTAAGAGAATAAAATGCCTTATAGCTGCATCTTATGGAGGCTTTTCCTCAACTGAGGCTCTTTCCTCTCTGATGATTCTAGCTTGTGTCAAGTGGACATAAAACTGTCCAGCACAGCACTAATACATTAAATTTAACCAGCATTTATTGCCAATTATGGGAGCAAATTACCTGGGGGAACCCACATCAAGCATTCCGTGTACAAAAATGTATAGGAATTCATTCAGTAAAGTACATGAAAAACATGCATTTTTTCACGAGGCTTTTTACAATTTTAAATCCCACCACGGCCTTTGCTCTGGCACCCCAGTCCTCAAGCAAAATGCCCACGGCTGAGTGTCACCCCTACACTGCAGCATAGGCTATTAGCCTTTATTGTCTCTCAGAGTCAGAAACCAGGTTTTCTGTGCCAAGAGAACTCGCCCTTCCTACGGGCACAGAACAGCAATCAGAGGCCTGCTGCTACCGCCTCTAATTCCAAAATCTATTAGAGTACAATTTACATTCCGTTTCCATCTCTTCCCCACTTGGACTAGATGTGAGATGGAAGTGATTAAAAAGCAGCTTGTGAGAGAAGTGGAACAGGAGGGTGCCTCAGTGCGGCTGTGATTTGCCCAGTGTACAGGGCTGGGCTCACCGTGCCAGGCCTGGGCCTGATTGTCTCTCCGAAACAGCCGTTTTCATCTAGGTAAGTAAAGAGTAGAGACTGCCGCCACAAAGAGCCCAGAGACAAGAAGCACGGCGTGAGAGACAGAGACCAGAAGTGGCTCTGCCTTGGCCAGTGTGGACTCGGAGAAGGATCCGAGGATTTCCTGTCAGCTGGGCTTTTGTGCATGTGGACTTGCCTTTTACCTCAGTTTCTGGATCTCCTGTGAGGATGCATTCCTTGGTGCACAATCTGGGTCCTACTTTATGACATTGCTCCCGCACATTTTTTTTCTAGATTAGAGAGATGGAACTCAACTCCTCCATGAAAATAGCAAGTGAATACTAAGCTTTGATAACGACGGCCAGCATGTCGTTCTGAAGAAAGCCGGGCAACACATGCTTACTATCATAGAAACCTCTGTGGTTCACACTCCAGAAACCCTCTAGCAGGGCTCTGGAAGCCCCCACAGGCTTGGCTGGCCGCTGCTGGTTGAAAGCAGTGGGAAGAAAGTCACCAAGCCTCCATCCATCACTGTCACTCTTGCCCTCACCACTACAAAAACAGTATGTCACTCAAGACCTAGGAGGTGGTTCTTGTCACTGCCCACTATGTGTAAGGCAGGGCAAGGGCACTTGTACTTGGCATCATTTCCTAGTAACTCCAGTATTCTGCTGCTGCTGCTGCTGCTGCTGCTGCTGCTGCTGCTGCTGCTGCTGCTGGCATCCTGACCATGCTGCCTTCAAGTCCTGTCTTCTTCGGGGTTTGTGTTCTGGCCATGGCTGGCCTGGGACTGGATTCCGTGTTAGGAAAGCAATCCAATTCAACAGCTTTGTTACACAGCCAAGCAAGCACTTGTGGTCCCAGAAATCTTCCTTTTTATACGTTCTCCATGCTGTGTATGGATTCCTTTGAAATGGGGGTTCTCTGTGAAACAGAAACTCTAAGAGGAAGGTTTTGCTGAGGGAAGACAAAAAGAAAGCTGTTACTGGAGTTGCTAGAGTCAAAGCCTGAGCCCTGACAGGTGTGAGCAGCTTGCAGACACCGTCTCTTAGCCGCTGCCTTGCCACTACAACAAAGCATCTGACACAGCAGTGCAAGGAAGAGAGGGTTTGTTTTGGCTCACAGTCTGTCATGGTGGAGAGAGCAGGGGCAGCCAGTCACATGGTCCATCACGGTGGAGAGAGCAGAGGCAGCTGGTCTTGTGGTCCATCATGGTGGAGAGAGCAGAGGCAGCTGGTCACATGGTGCATCATGGTGGAGAGAGCAGAGGCAGCTGGTCACATGGTCTGTCATGGTGGAGAGAGCAGAAGCAGCTGGTCACATGGTCTGTCATGGTGGAGAGAGCAGAGGCAGCTGGTCACACTGTATCTGCAGCTTGAAAGCCAGGAGAGATGAATGCTGGTGCTCAGTTCACACACACCACCACCACCACCACCACCACCACCACCACCACCACCACCACCACTACCACCACCCACCCACCCCCGGGCCTTTCCTTATTCAGTCTAGGACCCCAATTCATGGAATGGTGCCTCTCACATTTCAGGTGGGTCTGTAGACCCATCTCAGTTAACCCAGCCTACTAACTGTCTTGCAGACATCCCCAGAGACTTGCCTCTTCTACTGTCCCAGGCCCTGTCAAGTTGACTGCTGATAATGAGTGTTGCTCTGAGAAAGCGGCATCTAATCCCTTCAGACAGAAGGGCCGTCCTGGAAAAAAAAAAGAATGCTGGTTTGTGGTGGTATTGTGTTCCCCAAAATATTGTGTACTCTAATAAACTTATCTGGGGTCAGAGAACAGACAACCACTAGATACAAAGGCTAGAAAATGGTGGCACTCACACCTTTAATCCTAGCATTCCAGAGATAGAAATCCCTCTGGATCTCTGTGAGTTCAAGGCCACATTGGAAATAGCCAAGCATGGTGACACACGCCTTTAATCCCAGAAAGCCAGCCTTTAATCCCAGGGAGTGGTGGTAGAAAGCAGGAAGATATATAAGGCGTGAGGACCAGAAACTAGAAGATTTTGGCTGGTTAAGCATTCAGGCTTTTGAGCAGTAATTCAGCTGAGACCCATTCCGGATGAGGACTCAGAGGCCTCCAGTCTGAGGAGACAAGACCAGCTGAGGATCCGGCGAGGTGAGATAGCTGTGGCTTGTTCTGTCTCTCTGATCTACCAGCATTCACCCCAATAACTGGCCTCAGGTTTGATTTTATTAATAAGTACTTTTAAGATTCCTGCTACACTGGTTCTGTGGATTAGACAGTGGGAAGAAAGATCTTGGTGCTAATTTAGATTCTGTGCTAATTTTTATACAACTCAAGAAAATGAACATTTTCCCACATGCTACACTATTGGCATGTTCCATCTGTAATGAAAGACGGTGACAAAGACAGGGATATAACTGCCTTCAAAGCTGTCACCTGCTCCTCTGTGCCGTTACACTGATGTCTGTACTGTGATTCACACCCCCTCTCCCCACCCATGCCTTCTACATCTGGTCATATTTTTTTCACAAAGTTCGTGTGAGAGATTGTTTTATGAACACCACCCTGTCCTACAATACTGGCCAAGGTCACAGTGGATCTGTTCGGCTCCCTCCTGGTGTTCAGTTGGCACCGTCTGCACCCAACAGCCTGGCCTCCTCCAGAAGTCAGCTTCTAATTTTGCAGGCAAGAAATAGGAGAGATCTCTTCACTCAGCATCTTCAACCATTTGCGCACAGAACGAACAGATTCTGCTCCCTACTGAGCCAGTCATGGTGGAGCAGGAATACACTTCCCTCCTCCCCAGCTCTCCCCTCCCACAGCATGGAGAGCACAAAGATTCGGGCAGTCACATACCACACAGGGATATGTTGTTCAAGGATGAGCCACCTAGCCCTGGATGGCCCTGTAAGATTAAACTGCTTAGACACAGTTGTGTAAACACAGGATGCAATGTCCACTAAGTAATACAATCAGCTAACAAATTATTACTCAAAACATCCCCACAGTCAAGCTATGTGTGACTGCGACCTCTCCCATCAGTGTCACTTCCTGAGTTTTTTTTCTTTTGTTCTTTATTAAAAAAAAATCTTTTTATTAATGTAACAGAATGGGTTTCATTAAGATATTTTCAGACATGTGTCATTACACTTTGTTTTCAATCATTTGCCTCCGGACTGCCCTCTTCCACGCCCCGCCCACTCTGCTTCCCCCCCCCCAGACAGTTTCTGCTTCTACATGAATCCCATAAGTCTCTCCTCACCTCCTGAGATCTCTTCCTCCCCTCACACAATTTCCTCTCTAATGTCACGACACACGCATGTACATACATAAATTCACACGTGTGGCTGGAGAGCTGGCTCAATCATTAAGAGCACTTGCTGCTCTTGCAGAGGATGAAGTTCAGTGCCCAACACCCATGTCAGGTTATGTACAATCACCTATAACTCCAGCTTCAGTGGGCCCAATGTCCTCTTCGGGCCGCCAAGCACACCTGCACTCGTGTGCACACAACCCCTCCCCAAAATTATACAAACACGCACACTCATAATTAAAGTTTTTGATCTTTTAAAAATAAAAATAAATAAATGCACACATTCTCCCCCCTCCTTTGTGTGTGTGTGTGTGTGTGTGTGTGTGTGTGTGTGTGTGTGTGTGTGTGTGTATAACATTTTAGATCTAGGGTTCTATGCATGGAAGAAGGCATGTGGTTCTTGTCTTTCTGCTCTGACTGATTTCACTCATCATCACAATCTCCAGTCTCATCCATCACACAACCCAATCCGACATGAAGCATTTCATATTGGTTTCTGAGTGGACAAATCTGCTCTCTACACTTCAGAACATTTCCTCCCCCCTCCCTTTACCTTGTCAGGTTAGATTGGGAGCTTGCTATCACAATGTAGTAAGTCATTTCGCCTTCAAGTTCAGTCCAAACGGGGGGGGGGGGGGGGATGCCTGTCTAGGGAGGAAGAAATGCAATCCCACAGCTGACAGTGAGATAATGGAATTCAAAACACATTACCTTGATTCTGTTTTTGAAAGTAAATGAGGCAGGAAAACACAGCGCCTCCTTTCTCTCTGGTGTGTTGATTATAAACTGTCAGCTTGGAGGGCTTTTAATGTGCGTTTTGAAGAGAGGAGCTCATTCAATATGCCTTTAAGTCAAAAGTAAACCTTAGTTTTCAGAAAGAGAACTCCTGAGCTATCTATACTGTGAATTAGATGTCCTTGGGCACACACACACACAAACACACACATATGTTTATGTATGTATATGTATATATGTATTTATGTGTATATATGTATGAATAAATACACACACATGCATGCACGCACACGTACACACTCATTTATCTGCAGTGGAGTGTGCTGGGTTAATCAGGTAAATGCCATAACTTCAGTGCGACAATTAATCAACCTTTCGTTTCAGAATTCAGTTAGAAGAGCAGCTAAAGACAGAGATGGACTTTGTTGTTGTTTTCTGTCTATAGTAGAAAAGGAGGCCTTGCCCAGTGGATGGTAAAGGGCAGGAGGCAGTCCCCAGGGCTGCCCTGACATCCTAGAGGATGTATCCCAGGAGATACACATGCATCTGTTTACTCATCTGCACAGCGGCTTTTGTGCCTTACAGATGACCACCCCTCTACTTCGAAGCGGAGAACATTAGAATTAAGAAAGAGTGGCCAGGACCCCAGAAGCAAACATGGCAGGCAGGGATATACACCCAGATGGTCTCAGTCAAGACTCAATGTAGAATCTGTGCTCCATCTGTCTTTTGAATTAAATCACAGGTTCCAGCCCCCAATAGGGGAACAGCTTGTGTTGGCAAACTGTTCTGTGGCCAACAATGGTAAATACCAGATTAAATAGAAAACAGCTGTAGAAGACACAGAGGATGCTGGGAAGAAAGTAGGGTGGTCCCAGAGAGGTCGTGAGCAAGAAGGATCCTGCTGTTCCAAGGCACATGCTCCAAGACACAGCTCTTCCCCTGAACACTTTCCATGTTTCCAACTGTGTAACAGATGGAGCCAAACCAGAAAGATACACTCTGAAGGTGGAAATAAATTAAAATAGAAAAAAAATGATAAAAAGGGGAAGCCCACATCTTGGTTGACCCCTGAACTCTGTGTTTCTGAACAAGATGCCACATAAACCAGGGGAGACCATATGCAATACTAAGGACCATCTTCCACCGTGTGTTCGTCAGAGTCTGTCACTGTAGCCACACACCGGAGTGACCAGCGTACAGAAGAGAAAAGGCTTCTTCGGGCTCATAGCTTGGGAGGTTCCAGTCCTGAGTTAGTGGCCCTGTTGCTTTCAGATCTATGACAAGGCAGCATGTTGTGGCTGGAGCACATCATGTGACATGTGGCAGAGCCTGCATTTCCCTTCCTTCTAGTGGAAGGACAGAGGTCTTCAAGAGCACATCTCCAATGACCTGCGGATCTCCCAGGAAGCCACTCCTCTTAAAGATCCTACTACCCCCCAACAGTGCCAGTCTGTCAGATCAAAATGACGTCAGAGTTGACACAGCTCAAGGGTGGAAGGACAAGAACCCAAACAAGTCATGTCTGCCCCCAACACCTCTGGGGTGTGGGGAAGGCAACAGACCAGATCTGCGAGAGAATCAGCCAGCACCCCTAAATTTTTTAGCTTAATGCCTAGACCAGCAAGATACACCACCCCGGAGGGAGTAGATGAAGAAGACCATCTGTCTTTGAGCAGGCAGGGTGAGTTGGGATGTAAGAGCTAAGTAGTTAATCTTCAGAAATGTTGGTTCATGTCTCTAGATATCTAAGAATGAGCGTGTGACCCACTGAAGAGCCATGACCTTCAGGAGCCTCATCTAATCCACTGTCACCAACCAAGTCAGTCAGTGCTTGGCAGATACTCAAAGCCATCCACTGAGGGACACTCTCATTTAAACATTTCTCTGGCTAAACAACGCACATTTTGGTGAGAAATCTCCATTCACTCCTTAAGGAGTTCCTGACACACTATCGCTGCCAAGCTCACCACAGATGCTCAAAGCTCTTATTCTTTGTAAATGCAGATAATTCAGCTTAAATATCTGTCTCCTGTGATGAAGTAAAAGTTTTCCTTTGAGTCTTCTCTGGGTTCTAGACTTCCTCTCAACCTCGAAGGAAGAGTGTGGACTTGGCCAGAGGACAGTGGTAAGCAGCAGGGAAGTGACTGGGGCAGGTCACTTTTCCACAGAGATGCTCCCCAGCCAGACTGGGCAGTCTCCTATTTCTCTCTCAGGCCATCTAAGGGCCTCCTCCCTCTAGCCTGACTCCCAGACACCACAGCCTTACAGAGACCCATTCACTTCTTGTCAGGCCTCTGGTAGGTGGCTCTTTTGTGACAGAACAAACAGTTTTGTCACCTTTGGGAAGAATCCTGGTATTCTTTGCACACAGAGCACAAGTAAGAGATTCATCAATGAGAACTGAAAAGCAGAAAGAGAAAGATTGAGAAGATGAGAGGAGGGAGAGAGAAAGGAAGGAAAGATAGGAGAGGGAGCATCCCATCTTTTCTGTTTCCCCAGCATCCCTTCCCCTCTGTTTCCCCAGCACCCCTTCTCCTCTGTTTCCCCAGCATCCCCTCTTCTGTTTCCCCAGCATCCCATCTCCTCTGTTTCCCCAGAATCCCCTCTTCTGTTTCCCCAGCATCCCTTCCCCTCTGTTTCCCCAGCATCCCATCTCCTCTGTTTCCCCAGAATCCCCTCTTCTGTTTCCCCAGCATCCCTTCTCCTCTGTTTCCCCAGCATCCCTTCTCCTCTTTTCCCCAGCATCCCTTCTCCTCTTTTCCCCAGCATCCCTTCTCCTCTGTTTCCCCAGCATCCCATCTCCTCTGTTTCCCCAGCATCCCATCTCCTCTGTTTCCCCAGCATCCCTTCTCCTCTGTTTCCCCAGCATCCCTTCTCCTCTTTTCCCCAGCATCCCTTCTCCTCTGTTTCCCCAGCATCCCTTCTCCTCTTTTCCCCAGCATCCCTTCTCCTCTTTTCCCCAGCATCCCTTCTCCTCTGTTTCCCCAGCATCCCATCTCCTCTGTTTCCCCAGCATCCCATCTCCTCTGTTTCCCCAGCATCCCTTCTCCTCTGTTTCCCCAGCATCCCTTCTCCTCTGTTTCCCCAGCATCCCCTCTTCTGTTTCCCCAGCATCCCTTCTCCTCTTTTCTCCAGCACCCCTTCGCCTCTGTTTCCCCAGCATCCCTTCTCTGTTTCCCCAGCATCCCTTCCCCTCTGTTTCCCCAGCAACCCTTCTATTTCTCTAGTGCCACATTTCCCTTACGAAGCTTCTCTGGGCCCCATGGGCAGTAGAGATCAGTGCCTGCCAGGTATCTGTGACCTTGCATGAGCAGGAAGAGTCTCGGGTAACAACAGCACTCTGGCAGAGTAGAGCCCCAGGCACAGGGCCTCTAAATGAGCTGCACTTTGTAAAATGTAGCCATCATTGCTCAGAGTCTAAACAGACCTGTCGCTCACATCACGGGCAGTTGCCAGCTTGTGTAGGACTTGAGGACCGATGTGGAATTGAAACACCGTTTATGGCACAGCCATTGGCACCACCATAGCAGGTGCGTACACCCTGTCCTCTGGCACAGTTTCCCTGCAGATGGCCATGGGACTGCCAACAAGGAACATGCTCTCACCTTAACGATGGATTCAGGGTACCCCAAATTCCGTGTCCCAAATTCCATTTTGTGATGTGAGTATCTGTTTCAGGAAGTTTTTACAGTCAAGGAACAATGAAAGTCATAAATCAAGACACTTTTCAAATTGATTGGTGGAGACATGTGACAGGTGGGGTACAGAAAGAGGGGGAAGTCTCTGCCATATCTCAGATGCTAGCTAAGGACATCCTTAGTTCTTTGGGCCAGGGGAAGCTAAGGCTCTACTTGTACATTCCCTAAAGGATTTTACATGGCAATTTAAAGAATTCTGAATCAAACATAGGTGGGTAATTAATGGCTCCTACGGGAACTAAACAGGCCAGGATAGCATAGTACCCAGAACCCAGAAAAGCAGGTCCTTCACTTGTTGAAGCTGCTCTTGTCCCTGAAGCATCCCTTAGCCTTGTCTGTGTAGGAGGCAGGAAAGAGAAAGCTGCAGTTTTTTTTATCTGGCCTGTTGTGTGACTCTGATTTTGAAGGCTCGGGATTGCTACTCACCATATCAATGCTGATATGTCTCCTTGGAGTCCTCCACAGGTGCACTCGGTGTGGGGACCAAGAATGAAGATATTCCAGAGACACCTGTGTGCTGGCAGACCTAAGAGGCTATTCTCAGGCTCGCATCTTTGATACACCAGTTAAACAGAGAAGTCATGTGAAAAGCAGAGAAAGGAGGTTTATTTAGTATGGCCACATTGGAAAGAGGAACAAAGAGGTCAGTGACCCCCCACAAAGTCCATCTTTGGGGCCCCGACATTAGTTTTAGGTTTTAATAGAGAGCAAGAGGTATCCACAACTAAGCAGTCCTGGTCAAGGTGTGGTCCTGCCCATCGTTCTTTCCTGCAGTCTCTCCTGCAAAGTGGCTTTGTAAACAGTAAGGGGACAGACAAGGCTCCACACTGTCACTCTTAACAGCCTGAGGAGTTCTCATCATCCTCTAGGGACCTTGATTCAGTCCAGTTCAGGATTTGTGGCTTCGATGCAGAAAAGAATTTCAGACTAGCTGGTTTATGAAGCAGAGCTGGAGTTGTTTTTTTTTTTAATCCTTTGAGATTATAAAATAATTATATAATTCTCCTTCTTCTCTCCTCCCTCCAATTCCTCCCTCTCATAAACTCCCCACTTTCTTTCAAATTCATGGCCTCTTTTTTTTAAAATTGTTGTTACATATATATGCATATATATTTAAATATATAAACACAATCTGCTAAATACATATAATGTTACTTGTATGTGCATGCTTTTGGAGTTGGTCATTTGATATTAAATAATTGATTAGTGTTTTCTCCCCAGGGGAAGACTATTTCTCCTGTTCTTAGCTGCCTGTAGGGTTGAGGCCTTCTGGGCTTTCCCCTATCCATTTGAACATGTACATTACTGTTTGTACTCAGCTCATATTTGTTCAGTCATGTTGCTGAGACTTTAGGAGTGTAGCTTCTGACATAACCAAGAGACACAATCTCCCATCAAACTCCCTGTCCCTCTGGCTCTTACCATATTTCCACTCCATCTTCTGCAATGATCTCTGAGCTTTACACCACCTAAGAGCTATCTTGTTGATGTATCGGTTGGGACTGGGGTGCTCCACAATTCTGTGTTTTCATTAGTCGTGTTTCTCTATAATGGTCTTGACCTGAGAGGTTTTCTTGATAGAGGATGATGACTACACTTATCTGTGGGTACAAAGACAGACATCTAGAATGTAGTTAGGGGTTAGGCTGGGTTAGTAAAGCAGCGGATTCTCCCCCAAGATCCATGACCTCACCAGCCCTTGGCATCTAGCTGTTCCCAGGATCAGGCATAATTTCCCTCTTGTTGAACAGATCGTAAACCCAAGTAGAGAGCCGTTGGTTACTGCCGAGGTATGCATGCCACCACTGTGCCCTTAGGGTCATCATGCCCTGCTGGTCGTTGCTGTGGTTCATAACATCAGAGCTGGGCAGGACTGTGGGCTCTTCCCTCCTCTGGAAGCTTGCAGAGGGCCTTCTGGTACCCTGAAAAGCTGGAGATTTTATTAAAGGTATTTTAACACAGATTTTCAGTGTGAGGGTTAGGAGAAAGACAGGCACTCAGAAAAAGCAGTTAGACATGCCCAAGTATGGGCATGTGCTCCTCAAGGGGGAACTGAAATTAGCATTAGCCATATGTACTGTTTTGGTGACTATCAAGTTACATCTCAAAAGTTGCTGAGAACTTTTTTTCTTTCTTTTGATAATCAAGAGTATAGGATGATCCTGGAGATTTCTTGGATGGAATTATAATCTGACAATGTAAAATCAAGGATTATAGGATTGCATATGAGGTTAAAGACATGTCCTTTTCCTGTACATGGGATTTCTGGGTGAGATTCCTAGAAAATTGTAGGCTTACAGCTAGAAGGGAGAAAGGACCACAGTAGCTGTTAACCATGTTAGAATTTGGGCTTCTTTGCCCAAAGAAAGGTATCAGCCAGACCCCAAGGCAAAGGACTCCTTTTCTTTCTTATGTCCCCATGATTTCCCTTCTTCATTCTGATCTCATTCTGACAAGGTGTCAGAGCTGTGTGAAATCTTTTCCTGGGAGATAAGCTCCCTTTCTGGCTAACACCAAACTCTAAACTTTGCCTTCTCTAAGATTTCCCCTGAGAAATACAGATTTCTTGGGGGCCATTATTTTAACGGTCCAATACCCAGGGTGTTAGGGGCATATGTGTGTCTTTAGAATATCCTGGTTCCTGCTTGGACTGTTAGCCTGTGGGAGACAGAATTTCCTGTGTTGTAAACTATGATATCTGTGTGTTCAGATTTGAATCTGTCTCTGTCACTTGTTAACAAAGTATGAATGGCCAAGGTGTTAAACCGTATGCCTCACTTGGGACAGGTGGGGGACAAGAGCCCTTGTCCATATGAGAGTCATTGTCAAGGCCACAAATGTTAGCAACATATGGAAGGAACAACACAAGTACATGTCACATGGCCATATACAAACAGCAGTTCTCCCAAGGAGAGCAGGGTGCAGTGTGCAAAACTTAGCTGTGCAGGGTTGTACAGATGGTATAGTGGCCACCCGGGAGCCACCATTGCTAAAATGCACTGACTCCCAGGATGGTTCATCTACATTGCCAACGTCACAGAATTCAGAGTCACCATGAAAACACACCTCTAGGTTTATCTATGAGGGCCTCCCCAAACAGGTTTAACAGAGCACCCTGAGTATGGGCAGCACCATCCCATGGGTGGGAGCCCCTGAGTGCATACAAAAGAGAAAGTAGGGTGAGCACCAGCATTCCCCTCTCTGCCTCTTGACTACAGATGGAATGTGACCAGCTGCTTCACCCTCCTGCCCCACCTCCCCCGCCGTGATGGACCAATACTTTCAACCTGCAAGCCCAGCTGAGCTTCCTTCCTTAAGTTGATTTTGTAAGGAATTTTGTCATAGCAACGCAAAGAGGAACTAATACGACTTGTCACTTGAATCCACAAGCTAAGCGATGAAAGCTGGCATCTCTGCCTTCATCATGTGTCTGTCTCCTTCACTTTGGCTCAGACTCTGGCTGGATTCTGCCACCTATTTGTCATGTGTCTTCAAGGCTGAAGGCACAGAAAGAAGTTGTTGTCCTTGAGCTTTCCTCTTGAGACAGCTCGGATTCCAAGAACAGAAGAGTAGATCCTTCAGCATCTTTGTGACAAAGGTTCTGAAGCCACCTCTCTGTGAAGAAAGCCTCAGGATAGACCCCTAAGATGAGAACAGTGATCTGTGATGAAGAGGCTGTGCTCTGGAGAAGGATCACCCTCAGAGGATGACAGAGATGAGCACTCAACCTTGCAGGACTATGGCTGAGATACTGATGGGTAGGACCACACTTTGTCCAGGATGATTTATTACTCACACTCGTCTCTTGCTCCAGTTCTTTCTATGTTTAAACCTAAGCTTGTGTCTGTACCCTAAAGATAAACTTAGAGTCTCTGGGTACCTTCATCTGTTCTTCCCAGCTGGCCCCACTGACTGATTCTCCGCTCTCTGGTTTTCATCATTACTTCCTTTTTAAACTAGTGTATAGAGGTGGCTAAGCCTGGCTTGTTGGAGCGACATAGGCTAAGATACCTGCCCTAAGATTCCAGTGAAAGCATGGGACAGACACAGAGGAAAATACCATTCTCTGCATTCACCCAGAGGCCAGAGACTGTGGCCAACTGTCCAGAAGTGACCTGGCCTCCTCCCAGGTCAGCACACCGAGGCTCTGTGGCCTGTAGGTGTTCTCGTGTCCTGGCATAATGATGCTCCTCTTTGCACAAACATCATGGGCGGGCTGCCTCTTGTATTGGACCATATTCTGTTATGACTCAGTTCCAGCCCCCATCTAACTTCTAAGGACAGATAGTGGGACAGCCAGAGAATACCAAAGCTCAGGTGTGTTCGGGGGCTAATGGATTCCCACAGTGGACAGGAGCAGTCCCTGCCAGAGTTCGGGCTGGGAGCTGAGCATCAGAATGTATGAGCAATTTTGATAAGCGAATTCCAACTGTTTCCCTTAAGCCTGAAGCTGTCTGGTGACAGAGAAGCTGGGGGTCGGAGGGACATCAGAGTTGTGTCCAGATGTGCAGAGTAGCCCGTTGGCTGAACATGTTATCTGGCATGCAGACACTTCAGCCAGAAAGCACTGAAAGGACCCAAATCCTGTGTGGAAGGATGCTGCATGCTTGTTCTTAGTGCTGCGCTTTTCACAACAGAGGTTGGATCAAGCAAGGGAGATAATGGTCTCTCTTGGCAGAAGGCTTCTTTTCCTCATTGAAACAGTGTCTGCAAAGACAGGATAAGGAATGAGCTAGTGCAGGATCCTGAAGAGAGTGATAAATGCGTGGCCCTGTGGGACCTCCACTTATCTATTCACAAATACTTATTCATGGAGGCTCCTCAAAAGATTCTGCATCCGTGCTCAGGGGCTTTGGATTCTACTGGCCAGATATTGAGCAGCTGAAAATAGCCTCCAATAGAAGCAGAGTCAGTAACCCAGTAGTTCTGACAGGTCCTGCTCACTCATAGAAGACTCTCCCACGCTGTGGTGATAGTACCTCCGGGGAATGGCTAGGACACACTTCTTTGGGTACAGAACTGCCATTTTGTCAGACTTTGAAATAAATATGTGCACTGAAGGTCGTGCAACCACTATGTCAGAAACACAGGTGAACATGTTTGTGCCATTCCACAGTGTCAGAATTTATTGCATAACGTATCTGCAAGGGTCAGTGCTTTCATTGACAGCAATTTGCCACATGGTCTGGTTTTCCTTGACAATGTGGCAGAGGCAGATGCCAGGGGTTTAGAATTTCAATCAGTCTTGTTTTCTGCTGCTGTGATAAAACATCTTGATTAAAAAACAATTTGGGAGGAAAGGGTTTATTTACCTTACACATCATTACACCTTATTTCCACATCACAGTCTTCATTGAGGGAAGTCAGGGCAGGAACTCAAGGCAGAGACATGAAGACAGGAACTGAAACAGAGGCCTTGCAGGAAATCTGCGTACTGGTTTGCTTACCTGTGGCTTGCTCAGCCTGGTTTCTCATATAGCCCAAGACCACCTGCCCAGGGAAGGCACTGCCCATGGCAGATATGGGCCCCTCTATACCAATCAGCAATCAAGAAAATGCCACACAGGGATGTCCCCAGGCCAATCTGATAGAGGCAATTCCCCATTTGAGATTCCCTCTTCCCAGGGACGTCTTAAGTGTGTATCAACTTGCCAAAAGCTAACAATAATGCAAACTTAATTACTAATATTAACTCTCAGCTCACGTGTTGCATATTTCACAGTAAATACATATGTGTGCGGGGTGACAGAGCGACCACAAAGAGTTCTGAGACTGCAGTTGAGTTAGAGAGGTTTCTGAAGTCCCCAGAACCCGGGAAACTGATGGAAACACAGATAGGGCCCGTGGGTGAGATAGCTGACCACACCACCTGGAGAAACTGTCCTGGTGCCTTAGAGTTATGTACAGGCTACTGATTGAGCTGTGAAGTTGAATTCTGCTGAGCTGAAAGGTGAGGATGGGTCCCGAGACGAATGAGTAGACAATAGGTCCAGACAGACAAGCCGGAAGCTGTGCAAAGCAGTGGACACACCACATCGACAGTGGAAGCCCTTGGGACAGCTGGGGATCCTTTGCCTATTGATCCCTCTACTCACACCCAAAGGGTCAGATGATATGTCCTCGGGGGCACTTGCTATCATAATACTAGCAATGCATTTCTTCAGGGGTGCAGGTGCGGGAGTCACTCCCTCTTCTTGGTCTGTTGTGCCAAATGCATATTGGGACCCGGTTTTCTTGATGTGGCTTTCATACACCAGTGTGTTCTGACAATTTCAATTCACCCCCAACAAATGCATAGGATGATGAGGGGAATACAACTCACGAAAGTTGTCTCTGACCCCCACACGCACTGTGACGTGTACACCCACACAAATGTGTTTCAAAATAAAATTAAAGAAAAACCTGGAAAAGAACTTAAGGGAAAGAATTTGTGATTTTTTTGTTTAACAAAAGATTTCCAAGAAAAGTCACTCAATGAATAATTCATAAAAGAAGAAGGTTGTGAACTTTACCACAATGAAAACCTTACACTTTAACACGTTGGCCGCATCTCAGGAGTGTTAGCCTCAGTGAAAAAAAGCCAGCCTTGTTTCATTAATGAGGCTCTAGAAACTGCAAAATAATGGGACTGGAGCGACGTTATTCTGGGCAGAAATGCAGAGGCTGCAGATGTGCCGTGCTAATGGAGGAGTGGTTGTACTACAGGGGACGTTTGTCAAAATCTGTCATGTGAAAGTGGTGAGTCTTTAAGTGACACCTCAATAAACTGTCTCAATTTAAAAATGGAGGATCTTAAGGTCAAGGAAGTTAGGTCAGATGAACACAGTTTCCCAGACTACTCCAAACGGTGGAAGTAAAACTCAGCTCCAGGTTGAATGAGCATAGAGTCAGAACTGGCTTCCTGGGAACATCACATTTGCAGCCTAATCTTCCACAGGCATCATTACGTGGCCTGGGTTTGACATACCGGCAGGCCACATTTGCATATTTTGGGCCCTGACCCCAGCTCAGACTTCTGTTTGAAGATGTTGCCGCATGATTCTAACACCCACTCATCAACCTTCCAAAAAGGACACCTCAGACATGGGTGGGCGAGGATGCCTCGCCCACTGCACCTTGCCGGGTGCTGAAAATATTTAGTAAAGCAAGATCTCTAGTGTGTTGATCCATCGTGATTGTCAACTACGGGGGATCAGAATCACTCTGAAAACACACATTTGGGGTGTGTCTATGCAGATGTTTCCAGAAAGGTTGAACTGAAGAGGGGAGGTCCGTGCTAAATGCGGGTGCCACCATCCCGTGGGCTGAGGTGCTAGCCTGAATATAATGGAGAAAAACAGGGAAGTGAATTAGTGACCAGCAGTCATCACTTTGCTTCCTAACAGTGGACACAGTGTGACCAACCCCCTGTGATCCTGCCATCATGCCTTCTCTGCCACAAGAGACTGTCTCTACTCAAATTTGTGAGCCTGACTAAACCTTTTTTTTCTTTAAGTTGCTTTAGTCAGGTGTTTTCTAATAGCAATGAAAAAAGTTACCAATATTCTCAGCCCCTGCTTCCCCACACAACAAAGGCTAACCAGGAGGCAGTCCCAGCAGTCCAGTGTGTTCAGAGCAGTGCTGTGGATGATTGATTGATAAGTAAAACACTGATTGGCCAGTAGCCGGGCAGGAAGTATAGGCGGGACTAGCAGAGAGGAGAATTGAGAGAAGAGGAAGGTGGAAAGGAGGAGACGCCAGCCTGCTGTCCAGGGAACATCATGTAAAGGCAGCAGGTAAAGCCACAGAACACGTGGTGACATATAAATTAACAAAAATGGGCTGAGTATAAGAGTAAGAGCTAGACAATAGTAGGCCTGAGCTAATGGCTGAGCAGATTAAATAATATAAGTGTCTGTATGTTTATTTTATAAGTGGGCTACGGGACTGCCAGGACTTGGCGGAACCTGAAGAGAAAAACTCTAGCTACAGAGCTGGTCTCCATGTCTACCTACCATTGGTATTGTCATTCATTGCTCCCCACTTTTCCACTTCTTGAAGGACTGTGTCCCTGCTCTTAGCACACAGTGGCTGATTCTGCCTTTAAGATATCGATGCTTCCAGCTGAGAGTAAAAACTCTCCAGCAGATGGTCACAGGGTGCTTGAAAACATCAAGACTTTGCTTCACCTACAAACAAAGATGGCTGTTTCGTAAAACACACTGCTGTATTCAAAAAACCTTGGTTATTTATTTGTTTTCCTTCTAGCCTACTGCCTGAAGAACATCCCCAGGAAGGAATATTTAATCTGGCCTTTCCCATCATGAGAAGATTCCATATCCATCAGCCAGGTAGACCAGGTTCCTAGCAACTTGACCCTTTTTTCCTCTCCAGGTCTGCTGCTTTCTCAGTGGTTTTTCTCGTTCCTTCTCTCTGGACTCCAAGGTGTTCATGATGCTACCAATACCTGCCTAGGTTGCAGAGTGTCTATGTGAACAGTGTGTGCTGGGTGCTGACAGAGCTCAGGAGAGAAGACTCCAGGTGTGGAGACCAGGGATGCTGCTGTGGTGTGAATACTAATGGCCCCCATAGACTCATGTGCTTGAATGTTTGGACCATAGGGAATGACACTATTAGGAGGTTTAACATTGTTGGAGTAGGTGTGGCCTTGTTGGAGGAAGTTGTGGAGGTGGGCTTTGAGGGCTCATGTGCTTAAGCCATGCCTACTATGACAGTTCCCTTCCTAGTGCTTGTGGATCAAGATGTAGAACTCAGCTACCTCTCCAGCATCATATCTGCCTGCATACTGCCATGCTTCTCGCTATGACAATATGGACTAAACCTCTGAATCTGCAGGCCAGCCCCCAATTAAATGTTTTCCTTTATAGGAGTTGTTGTGGTCACGGTGTCTTTTCACAGCAATAGAAACCCTAACTAAGAAAAGTGGGCAGCTAAGGTTTGTTGTGTCTCTCAAAGTGTACAGTCCCAGGATCTATGCATAGGTTACCCCTGAATGTTATTCAACATCATGCACTCAATTCTTGAAAAAAAAATCTCTTAATCCAACCATTTTCTGCAGAACTACTTAATTTCCCACCATCAGAATTTACAGAGGAGTTTGTGCACAGACCA
The DNA here is from genome assembly GCF_004664715.2 of Peromyscus leucopus. Lineage (NCBI taxonomy): Eukaryota > Metazoa > Chordata > Mammalia > Rodentia > Cricetidae > Peromyscus > Peromyscus leucopus. The sequence continues at coordinate 129,074,478 of NC_051067.1, read as the reverse complement.
TTCATATTCAGTATTGTAGAGAATCATCATCGCAAGTGAAGACAGCTGACAGTTACCGAGTGTCTCCCGTCATCAGAGGGGGGAAGAGGGAGTGGGCAGCAACAAGATGGCTGGAGTACCTAGAAATAAACTCTATGTCACAGCTGGGCAGAGAGACACTCTGGAGTCCAAGCTTATGGAACCCATGGAGAATGCTGTGCTTATCCTGACGTGACCAGAAGGATGGGGCATATTCTTGAAATGAGAACCTTAATGAGCCAGTGCCAAAACAGCTCACAGGGCACATTTATAAAAGCTGCAGATCCACCTCATTCACAGTGTTTCCCAGCCTGGTCTCTACATCGTAACTGCCATGAGAGGTGTGGGAGTAACTGAGAATCATTTCTGCACAGGCGTTTAAAAGATGGTGGGAACTAATGAATCAGTCTGGGATCTCTGCAGTGGTCTGGGAATGAGGAGAGTCAGGTGTAATTCTGGTACTTTTAGGAAAAGGTATTTGATAATCAAAATACATAAGGAAGTCGGCTACAGAAAAGCTCCTTAGGCCTCTAACTACCTCAGCAAAGCAAAACAACAGTACTCTTGAAAAGTTAATCTTTCCCAAAAGAAGTATGTGTTTAACTGGAGTCTCCTAATCCTGCCCCTTTCAGAAAAACTGCCAAAAGTTAAGACTCCTCCCCCAAAGCTGCTACATGCTCAAGGTTGTGCCTACAGGGTATTTAAGCCCCCTCCTCAAGAATAGCCATGTGGGGTAGACAGGCCCGGCGGCAGAGACAAGCAGATGCAGGTAGGCCTGCGGCGGCGGCCCGTGGAGGTAGACCGGCCCAGCAGCAGCCCGCTGAGGTAGACGGGCCCAGTGGCGGCAGCCGACAGGGACATTCAGGCCCGGCGGCAGCCGGCAGAGACATTCAGGCCCAGCGGCGGTCCACAGAGGTAGACAGGCCCGGCGGCAGAGGCAAGCAGACGCAGGTAGGCCTGTGGCGGCGGCCTGTGGAGGTAGACAGGCCCAGCAGCGGCCCACTGAGGTAAACGGGCCCGGCGGCAGCGGCCGACAGGGACATTCAGTCCCGGCTGCAGCCTGCAGAGACATTCAGGCCGGGTGGCAGCCCCCAGAGGCAGACAGACCCAGCGGCATCTGACAGGGACATACAGGCCCGGCGGCGGACTGCAGAGGTAAACAGGCCCAGGGACGGAGACAAGCAGACGCAGCTTGGATCAGGGACGCCCCTAACCCCAACATCTGGGGAAGAAGCTATCTCGGTGGGTCAGAACCAGAACGAATCTGAACACTCCGTCTGAGGACAACCCAGGGCCCAGCTGCTGATCCTGTGAAACCCAACAACTTGGAGGTGTTGGTGAGACTACCCTGCTCAGCTGAAACCCATCTGGGAGAGGATTCAGATGCCTACAGTTTAAAGTCTGAAGAAACAAGATCAGCTGAGGAGTTGACAAATGAACAAAACGTGACCTGGGAACACAGAAGAAGGTGCTACCCAGACACCAAACCAGATCACCAGAATCAAAAGTATATAATTCACCGATCGAAATCAGCTGCCCCTGAAGAAATAGCCCAATAGCACCAATTTAACCAAGAACCACTACTAAACCAAGACTAAAAATTAGAACAAGAGAGGCACTTTCAGACACAGACACCACCTGCACCGCACAGAGGAAGAGATGAGTAGACGCCAGTGCAAAAATACAGGCAACAACATAAAGACCTATATGGCAACATCAGAACCTAGTGATTCTACACCTGCAAGACCTAAACATACCATGACAGAAGAAACAGAAGAAATCAACCCTAAAAATGACATTAAGAAGATGATAGAGGCCCTTAAAGAAGAAATAAAACATTCCCTCAATGAGGAAATAAAAACTTTACTTAAAGAGGAATTGAAAAACTACCTTAAAGAGGAAATAAAAACTTTCCTTAAAGAGGAAATAAAAAACTCCCTTAAAGAGGAAATAAAAACTTCCCTTAAAGAGGAAATGAAAAACTCCATTAAAGAGGAAATAAAAAACTCCCTTAAAGAAATGGAAGAAACAACGAACAAAAAATGGGAAGAAATCAAATCAAGCCAAGAAAAAGCAATTAAACAGATGAAAGAAACATTCCAAGATCTGAAAAATGAATTTGAGACAATAAAGAAAACACATGCTGAGGGAATGCTGGAAATAGAAATCCTGACAAAACGAACAGGAACTACAGAAACAAGCATAACCAACCGATTGCAAGAGATGGAACAGAGAATCTCTGACACTGAAGACATGATAGAGAAAATAGATTCATCAGTCAAAGAAAACAATAAAGACAAAAAAGTCCTAACACAAAACGTCCAGGAAATTTGGGACACCATGAAAAGACCAAACCTAAGAATAATAGGGATAGAAGAAGGAGAAGAATACCAACTCAAAGGCACAGAAAATATATTCAACAAAATCATAGAAGAAAACTTTCCTAACGTAAAGAAAGAAATACCTATGAAGATACAAGAAGCTTACAGAACACCGTATAGGCTGGATCCAAAAAAAAAGTCCCCTCGCCACATAATAATCAAAACACTAAACACACAGAATAAAGAAAAAATATTAAGAGCTGCAAAGGAAAAAGACCAAGTAACATATAAAGGCAAACCCATCAGAATAACACCAGACTACTCAATAGAGACTATGAAAGCTAGAAGATCATGGACAAACCTCATGCAGACACTAAGAGACCACGGATGCCAACCCAGACTATTATACCCAGCAAAACTCTCAATCACCATAGGCGGAGTAAACAAAATATTCCAGGATAAAACCAGATTTAATCAATACCTGTCCACAAACCCAGCCCTACAGAAAGCACTAGAAGGGAAAATTCAACCCAAAGAAGCTGAACACATCCATGAAAAATCAAGCAATAGATAATCCTACACCAACATACACCACAGAAGGACAACACAACACAACCAAAAAAATAACAGGAATTAACAATCACTGGTCATTAATATCCATCAATATCAATGGTCTCAACTCACCTATAAAAAGACACAGGCTAACAGAATGGATAAGAAAACAGGACCCATCCATATGCTGCATACAAGAAACACACCTTAACTCCAAAGACAGACACTACCTCCGAGTAAAGGGCTGGGAAAAGGTTTTCCAAGCAAATGGACCTAAGAAACAAGCTGGTGTAGCTATCCTAATATCTAATAAAATAGACTTCAAACTAAAATCAATCAAAAGAGACCAGGATGGACATTACATATTCATCACGGGAAAAATCCACCAAGATGAAGTCTCGATTCTAAACATTTATGCTCCAAATACAAAAGCACCCACATTCATAAAAGAAACACTACTAAAGTTTAAAACGCACATCAAACCCCACACATTAGTAGTGGGAGATTTTAACACACCACTCTCACCAAAAGATAGATCTACCAGACTGAAACTTAACAAAGAAATAAAGGACCTAACAGATGTTATGACTCAAATGGACCTAATAGATATCTACAGAATATTCCATCCTAACACAAAAGAATATACCTTCTTCTCAGCACCCCATGGAACCTTCTCAAAAATTGACCACATGCTTGGACACAAAACAAATCTCAACAGATACAAAAAAATTGGAATAACCTCCTGTATCTTATCAGACCACCATGCCTTAAAGTTAGAACTCAATAACAACAAAAATTATAGAAAACCCACAAACTCATGGAAACTGAATATGCCCACCTGAAACATCAATGGATCAAGGAAGAAATAAAGACAGAAATTAAAGAGTTCCTAGAATTCAATGAAAATGAAAGTACAACATACCCAAACTTATGGGACACTATGAAAGCAGTGCTAAGAGGAAAATTCATAGCTCTAAATGCACACATAAAGAAGATGGAGCAATCCCATACCAGTGAATTAACAGCACAACTGAAAGGTCTAGAACAAAAAGAAACAAACTCACCCAGGAGAAATAGACGCCAGGAAATAATCAAATTGAGGGCTGAAATCAACGAAATAGAAAACAAGAGAACAATACAAAAAATCAATGAAACAAAGAGTTGGTTCTTTGAAAAAATCAACAAGATAGACAAACCACTAGCCAAATTAACCAAAAGGCAAAGAGAGAGCACCCAAATTCACAAAATCAGAAATGAAAAGGGAGACATAACAACAGACAATGAGGAAATCCAGAGAATCATCAGATCATACTTCAAAAACCTGTACTCCACAAAAATGGAAAACCAGGAAGAAATGGACAATTTTCTGGATAAATACCAAATACCAAAATTAAATCAAGACCAGATAAACCATTTAAATAGACCAATAACCCCTAAAGAAATAGAAACAGTCATCAAAAGTCTCCCAACTAAAAAAAGCCCAAGACCAGATGGTTTCAGTGCAGAATTCTACCAGACTTTCAAAGTAGAACTAATACCAATCTTCTTCAAAGTGTTCCACACAATAGAAACAGAAGGAACACTACCAAACTCTTTTTATGAGGCTACAATTACCCTGATACCCAAACCACACAAAGATGCAACAAAGAAAGAGAACTACAGACCAATCTCCCTCATGAACATTGATGCAAAAATACTCAACAAAATATTGGCAAACCGAATCCAAGAATACATCAAAATAATCATCCATCACGACCAAGTAGGATTCATCCCAGGGATGCAAGGATGGTTCAACATACGGAAATCAGTCAATGTAATACACCATATAAACAAACTGAAAGAAAAAAACCACATGATCATCTCCCTAGATGCTGAAAAAGCCTTTGACAAAATCCAACACCCCTTCATGATAAAGGTCTTAGAAAGAATAGGAATACAAGGAACATTTCTAAACATAATAAAAGCAATTTATAGCAAGCCAACAGCAAACATCAAATTAAATGGAGAGAAACTCAAAGTGATACCACTAAATTCAGGAACAAGACAAGGCTGTCCACTCTCCCCATATTTATTCAATATAGTACTAGAAGTGCTAGCTAGAGCAATAAGACAACAAAAGGAGATCAAAGGGATACAAATTGGCAAGGAAGAAGTCAAACTTTCACTATTTGCAGATGATATGATAGTATACATAAGTGACCCCAAAAACTCTACCAGGGAACTTCTACAGCTGATAAACTCCTTCAGTAAAGTGGCAGGATATAAGATCAACTCAAAAAAATCAGTAGCCCTCCTATACACAAATGATAAAAGGACTGAGAAAGAAGTCAGAGAAACATCACCCTTTACAATAGCCACAAATAATATAAAATACCTTGGGATAACACTAACTAAACAAGTGAAGGACCTTTTTGATAAGAACTTTAAATCTCTAAAGAAAGAAATTGAAGAAGATATCAGAAAATGGAAGGATCTCCCATGCTCATGGATAGGTAGGATTAACATAGTAAAAATGGCAATCTTACCAAAAGCAATCTACAGATTCAATGCAATCCCCATCAAAATCCCAACACAATTCTTCACAGACTTGGAAAGAAAAATACTCAACTTTATATGGAAAAACAAAAGACCCAGGATAGATAAAAGAATCCTATACGATAAAGCAACCCTTGGAGGCATCACCATCCCGGACCTCAAACTCTACTATAGAGCTATAGTAATAAAAACAGCTTGGTACTGGTATAAAAACCGACATACGGACCAATGGAATCGAATTGAAGACCCTGACATTAATCCATGCACATATGAACACCTGGTTTTTGACAAAGGAGCCAAAACTATACAATGGAACAAAGAAAGTATCTTCAACAAATGGTGCTGGCATAACTGGATGTCAATATGTAAAAGATTACAAATAGATCCATATCTGTCACCATGCACAAAACTCAAGTCCAAGTGGATCAAAGACCTAAACATAAATCCAGTTACACTAAACTTAATAGAAAAGAAAATAGGAAGCACTCTTGAACGCATTGGCACTGGAGACCATTTCCTAAATAAAACACCGACAGCACAGACCCTGAGCACAACCATTAATAAATGGGACCTCTCAAAACTGAGAAGCTTTTGCAGGGCAAAAGACACAGTCAATAAGACAAAAAGACAGCCAACAGATTGGGAAAAGATCTTCACCAACCCCACATCTGACAGAGGATTGATCTCCACAATATATAAAGAACTCAAGAAACTAGACATCAAAGCACTGAACAGTCCAATTAAAAAATGGGCTAAAGAGCTAAACAGAGAATTCACAAAACAAGAACTACAAATGGCTGAAAGACATTTAAAGAAATGCTCAACATCCTTAATCATCAGAGAAATGCAAATCAAAACGACTCTGAGATACCACCTTACACCTGTTAGAATGGCTAAGATCAAAAACACCAATGACAACCAATGTTGGAGAGGATGTGGAGCAAAGGGAACACTCCTCCACTGTTGGTGGGAATGTAAACTTGTACAACCACTGTGGAAATCAGTATGGCGGTTTCTCAGAAAATTAGGAATCGAATTACCTCAAGACCCAGCCATCCCACTCTTGGGCATATACCCAAAGAATGCTGATACATACCATAAAGATACATGCTCAGCTATGTTCATAGCAGCACTATTTGTAATAGCCAGAACCTGGAAACAACCTAGATGCCCATCAACGGAAGAATGGATGAAAAAAATGTGGTACATATACACAATGGAGTACTACTCAGCAGAGAAAAACAATGAAAGCATGAAATTTGCAGGCAAATGGATGGAACTAGAAAAAATCATCCTGAGTGAGGTAACCCAAACCCAGAAAGACAGTTATGGTATGTACTCACTCATTGGTGGATTCTAGATATAAAATGAACAATCAGACCACAACCCATAGAACCATAAAGGCTATATATATATATATATATATATATATATATATATATATATATAGCATGGAGGTCCCTAGGACGACTGTGGCATATAATAAATTTCAGTTTTACTCAATTATTGAAAAAAATAGCCAAATGAATGGAAACACATGAACTATGAACCAAAGGCTGAGGGGCTCCCAGCTGGATCAGGCCCTCTGAATAGGTGAGACAGTTGATTGGCTTGATCAGTTTGGGAGGCATCTAGGCAGTGGGACCAAGTCCTGTGCTCATTGCATGAATTGGCTGTTTGAAACCAGGAACTTATGCAGGGACACTTGGCTTTGTCTGGGAGGAAGGGACTGGACCTCCCTGGACTGAGTCTACCAAGCTGATCCCAGTCTTCGGGGGAGGACTTGTCCTGGAGGACGTGGGAATGGAGGGTGGGCTGGGGGTAAGGGGAGGGCATGGGAGGGGGGAGAATAGGGGAACCCATGGCTGATATGTAGAACTGAATGGTATTGTAAAATAAAAAATATATATCAAAAAAAAAAAAAAAAAAAAAAAAAAAGAATAGCCATGTGATGTCTCCTGCTCCTTTCCCCCACCTCACCTCTGAGTGGTGGAAAGTCACCTAGGGATATTTTGCTCAATAAACCTGGTCTTTTTAATTTGGCTTGATCTGGCTTACTGTGTCAGCAGAGAAATCTGTTATCAGGGTATGAAAACCTATTTTCTTGGTGGCAAGCCTGGGTAGAGTTGAGCATTACCCATTGGTCCCTCGGCATGGCGTGGGAAGCCACTCGTCTTTAATACCTACCCCAAACCTCCCCGCCATACCAGATCAACTCTTAGGCACAGGTAAGTCACTCATTCCCAAACCAAAAGCCTATAAGAGGTCCGGGATCTTTTCTGAGTCTAGACTTCCTCTGGGTTAAAGACCTCCAGAGTTCCTGCCACACTGCTGCAGCGCCCAACAACCCAGGCACGTTTCCAGAGCAGAGACAGTCTCTGTTCCACGTGGTCCTTTGTACAGGAGACATTCTGCACAGAGGCAGCTCCCACACCCACCCCCTCGGTCCTAGATAGACTATAGCACTGGTCACAGTCCTATAGCCTTCAGTCTCCAGAAAGAGGCTTATAAATGGGTAACTGCAGGTCCATGCCCGATCTTCAGTTACCCCTGGGGTGTTTGCTGCAAAATTTATCCAAATTGGGGCTGTCTCACACCATACCATGGCTTGAACTCCCTCATCGAGGATTTCGAGCTTTACACTCCCGTGCCTTCCCTGTTCAGCGTTTGTCTGCTCCACCCTCCCCCGCCCCATTCTCCATTTGTCTGTCTACCTGCCTCTCGTGTCTTCCCTCCCAGATGGCCTTCTGCTCTTTCACTCTCCCCATCTCCCGATAAACCTCTTGCACTAACTCTGTAGCTCCTGATGCATTCTTTTAATGGCACACCTGGCAGCGCCCACCAGAAGGTACCCAGTTTTCCTTTTTCAATGGATCCATTCTCTTTGCCTGTTTCTGCTGCTCTCCCACCCTAAACTGCGTAAATGTTCCATCCTTGGGTTTGTGTTCCCCTTTACAGCATCTGCTGATATGGCCCTCAGTAGGGTATGTATGGATCTGCGACTGAATCTAATTCCAAATTTTAGAGTCCAATTCTTCCTACATTACTTTCCACATGGATACATGTGTGCTCATCTGTCTCCTGCAGCCTACTGCACCCATGTGAACATTTCTCGTGCTTGCTCCCCTCTCTCAACAGCCTGGGAGACCCAGAGCTTAAACCCTAGCCCGCTGGATTCTCCACATGACTCTGGATCTTTTGGCCTGCAGACCCACACTCCCAAGTCTCTACAGCTCTACTTACTCACTCCTAAAAAATCTTTTATTCCTAAGATTCCTTGCATGCTATTCTATACTGTAAACTCTTATTTCAGGATTTATTTATAAGTTGCTAATCTGGCATGGTTTAAAAATCTATATAATTTGTAACAAAGTCTGTTTCCCCCAGAAAATTTTGTTTATTTTGCTGTTAGAGAAGTCCTGTCTTTCTATGTATGTATGGATCTGTGCCTGTCTGTTTTCATGTGGACATGGGAGCCACGCAGGATTACTTCAGGCTCAGTTGGGTGTGTGAGCGTATGTGGCCACTGCATGCTTGTTTCTGACTGGTCTCGGAGGCCTGAGTTTACCTGTTCCATGTGTCTTGGTAATAGCTCAGCAGTTACTATTACACCTAACTGCCGGGTCTCAGAATTTGCCTCTGTGATTCCTGGCCACTGAATCTGATGTAATGACAGAGATTCTTATGTCATTTGGGTATAAATAATATTAAAGTTATTTTATGCTCTTCTGTCTTGTTAAAAAAAAAAACAGCTAAGGAATTGGGTGTGGTTAAAATCTGTAACAAAAAGTTAACTTAAAATTTGTAACTCTAATTGTAACTGCTCTGGAAAAAAACACATGGTTTGCTACCACCATAAGCACGGCCATGTGGACAGCCACCATTTTGACTAAGGATGGAGAAGAGGGAGGTCATATGACTTCATAGCCATCTTGATTAAAGGTGACCACATGGAGTGGTCCCACCAAGGAGACAACAGGTCTCCAAGATATTTTGGATTAGAATGAATTTCTGTATGTTAATTCCTGTCCTGTCTGGAAAACAAGGTTTATAGAAATTGGATTTAAAACAATGCTGGTTTACTGAAGTATTAAAGCTGCACCTCATGCATTCACATACAGGGGCATATCTTGCTGGCAGCCAGATTCTGTAATGTAAGTGTAATCCATTTGGTGTTGATTTTAGAGACACTAAATTGTTTACACTGTTAAAATTTGGTTTTACCTTCTACAAATTATGGTTATGCTCTAAGTCTTTATTCTTGAAATAAAAATGTAGAACCACAGCTGAAAACCAGAGATTAAAGCATTCTCATCTCATGATGCAGTAAAATGGTGACCTAAGCAGCCTGGCAAAGGGTCTCTCCTCACCTAAGGTCTATTCAGGCTAACAGAGACTAATTTGAGAATGTATGTCTAACTTCCTTGCTTTTCAGAAATTGTTATGTTCTTAAGGCTAAACTTAACAGGGATAAAGTTATAAAATCCTAATCTTACAAGACATACAAGTTAACTGTCAGTCACCTCACAAAGGATAAACTTCTTTAATATGTTCATATTTAACTTATATATGTACTCAAAGTTAAGCCTAAGACAAGTAACTAAATAAACATTTTTAGTTTATTTTCATTCAGATATACCTAACATCCCCTTATAATGATCCTCTGATCCTCAAATGCTTCAGAGATCTAAGAATATGGCATTTAATAAGAAAGCTTTGCATGATAGAGACCTGCCAGCTCCTGGGAAATACCCCTATCTCCTCCAAGAAAGATGGATGGGAACAGAAGAACTTTTGGAGCCTGTTTTAAATATAGCAAAGCCAGTTATGGAGTGAAAAAAACTGACTTTCACCTCAACTGCTGCCAAGATCCTGTCCAGACTGTGGACAAACAGGACACTGGGGACTTGATTGCCCTGTTTTGCAAAGACAAGGAAGGCTGGTCTCCCCAAATTCCTACTCCACAGGAAAGTCTGTCAGATATTCTGGGCTTAGCAGCTGAAGACTGATACTGCTCTGGGACCTCTGTTCCCAACGACCATGGAGGAATGGGGGGTAGCTGTCTAGGTAACCAGTAACCCCCTGTTATTTTAATAAGCTGTTTCATTTCTGCTTCCATAGGTGAAATTTATCTTTCTCTGATTTCATGGTATTTGATGACTAGGGTACTGGTAGCTTTATCAGTTTAACAGCTCTCTCCCAACCCCCAAGACTACAACTCCAGCTCTAAGAGATGTGAGGCCCTCTTCTGGCCTCCATGAGCACCTGTGCTCACATGCAACATACTTACACACAGACACAGATAATAAACTGAATCTTAAAATACATAGTTTATTCTAAGAGAGACATGAGAGACCCTGGAGTAGGAAAATAGATTCAATTATGCTGAATTATATATTTCACTTTGGAAATTTTATATAAACTTTTATAATGACAAAACATGAGGAAGCCTTAAACTGATAAATATAATTACTTTTACCTTAAATTGATAAATATAATTACTTTTACCTTAAATTGATAAATATAATTACTTATTACTTTGATGGTAGCATCAGGTAGGTGGGCTACAGCAGAGCAGGGACCCACATCTGCAGGCTTTAGATAACAAGTTACACCATTGTCAACTCTAGGGTTGTAGAGCCAGAAAAGACAACTGCTTCCTAGAAGTCACTTCCCTTGCTCTCCCTCTAAAGGTTGCCCAGTGGCATGGCGTACCCAGAGTCTGACAGATCCTACCCTGCTTCTAGGAGTCTCCAACTTGAGAACTGTTCTCGTATGATTAAACTCAGCTATATTCAAGTTTGTCTAAAAGAAACAGCAAAGAAAAAAACAAGAATAACAAAGTGGGGTGGAGAGGGTGGGAAGAAAAGGGAAACTGAGGCGAGAGGAATGGGAGGCCTCGGGTATTTTGTGACTTTGTGAAGTAGACTATGCAAAACTCAGCACCTCTGAGCTCAGTTGTTTGCTCTGCAGAAGCAGTAAACAGTTTCATCCTTTGGAGGGGGCCCTTAGAGGTCATTAGAGGTCAGCTCAGCTTAAGGCTATATTCTAAGAGCTCTGTCTGGCAGTCACAAGGACGTTGAGTCAGATCCTGAGGTGGACAGTAAATGGTCATTAAGAGAGACTAAAGATAGCCCAAGACAATTCTGGCTCTTGATCTTCAGCATTTCCTCTCACCACAATCATGATGATTTGGTTTTCCAAGGTCAGTGTTCAGGCTCTTCTACCAAGCTGTGGCTTCCCCAGAGAGATTCAGCTCACAAGAAGATTTCTATAATCATATTGTTTTCAAAAATTAAAAAGAAGTGTTAAATAAAACTGAATTTGGCCCAAAAGAGCTTCCATACAAATGTAATCATGTCCTTGCTTGGCTCACTGCAACTTAACTCTGTATATAAATAAATATGGATCCTAACAGGAACTTGTCTGTCTAGCAGATGGCTGAGTCTCAGCCAATCACAGCAGCAAGGCTTCGGCAAACCAAAATTGAATAAAGCAGCCATCATATTTTAATTTTTATTTCATTGCTCATGTGTATGTATGTGCATGTGTGTGTGTGCATTCATGTGCACATGCATTTGGGTACCTGTAGAGGCTAGAAGAGGGCATTGGATTCCCCTTGGAGCTGGAGTTACAGCTAGTTATGAACCACCCAGTGTGGGTGTTAGGAATTGAATTCAGGTAACTAAGACAGAATTTGGTGCCAGGAATGGATATTGTGACAGGTCTAGCCATGATGGTTTTGTTTGTTTGTTTGTTTGTTTGAGTAATGCCAAAGACATTGGGACTTTAGATTGGGAATTTGGTTGAATGCTGTGAGTTGGGCTTAATAGGCCATTCTAGAAGGAGCTTGGAAGGAAATAGTGCTGAGAGCAATGTGGATTCTAGAGGCCAGCTTAAGAGGTTTCAAAGGGGAACAATATTAATAACTGAGCAAAAGAATATTCCTGTGAAATTTTGGCAAAGAATGTGGTTGCTTTTTGCCCTTGCCTGAAGAATCGGCTTGAGGCTAAGTTGAAGAGTTTTAGACTAATTTCACTGACAGAGGAGAATTCAAGACAGCCTCAGATTAACTCTATGGTGTGGTTATTAGTGATCACTCTTACGCAGATCTACAATGAAAAGGAGCAAGTAAGGCAAAAAGAAATATAAAATGTACAGTTTGAGGAAAAAATGAGCACCAGAAAATTTAATGTTGGAGCCAAGGCTTGTGCTGAAGGAGATGAGAGGCCTGATTCATAATGAAATAAAAGGATTGATGCCTTCAAGGCAAGACCTCACCCAGATAAGCTTCTAACTTATAAAAGGAAAAGGTCTCAGGCATTATCTCTTCCTATAAAGCAGCAAAATATCATTATATTACTTATGCAAATGTAATTCAAGGAGGGCCAATCTCCATCCCAAGCAGTCAGCTGGACCTAGCAGCAACGGCCACATAGCTATGTCTTTAGAATGATGAAAGATACAGGAATAAAGTGGCTGTGGCATCTTCCTCCATGATTAAGGCTGAGGCCAGCCGTGTGGCAGGAAAGTCCCTTCTTAGAGACCTGGGGATGCCATTGCATCGAGTTGTAAAAGCGAAGCCTGGAACGCACTGAACTCCCCAGGAGGTTGGAGATGCCAGAGTCTGTCTCCAGAAGACATGGAGACAGGAAGTGTAATCAGCCCAAGACAGAGAAGTGTGTTGCAGTCAGCAGCTGAAGAGGAAGAACCTTCTAAGCCCTTTGACATCAGACATGGAGCTACAGAATTTGTATTTTTCCCTGCGGGTTTCTCCCTCTTGCTTTGATCCAGTGATTCCTCACTATGTCTCCCTTCTTCCCTTTGAGAACAGTAATATATTTTCTGTGTCATTGTGTGTTGGAAGTATGTCATTTCCTTTTTGATTTTATAGGAGGTTATAATTAAGAGATTGACTTAAATCTCAGAAGAGACTTGGAATTTTCAGAGACTTTGAACTTTTAAACCGTGTTGAGACTGAAGGACTACAGGACTTCTGAAGTTCAACTCAACACATTTTGATTATGGTATGGCCAGGAGCCTATGAGGAGCAAGAAGTGGAATGTGGTGGTTTGAATTAGACTAGCCACTATAGGCTCATAGATTTGAATGCTTAGTCTTAGGTTGGTGGAATTGTTTGAGAAGGATTAGCAGGTGTGGCCTTGTCAGAGGAGGTGTGTCACTGGGAGTAGGCTTTGAGGTTTCAAAAGCCCACACCATTTCTAGTTAGCTCTTTCTCTCTCTCTGCCTCCTATTTTCAGATAAAGATGTAAGCTTTGAGAAGCTGCTCATGCCTGCCTGTTGACATGCTCCCTGCCACGATAGTCATGAATTCACCTTATGAAACTAAGCCCCAGACAAATTCTTTCTTCTATAAATTGCCCCGGGCATGATGTCTTATCATAGCAATAGAAAAAGATATTGGTCAAACTTACCCTTTCCTCCCTTCCATTCCCTGAAGGTGACTTCTCATTCTCTGTTTCTCTAAGCATTATCTAGCCATGGAGCTAGCCTAGAGTCTTACAAATCCTACACTGCTTCTAGGGGCTACCCAGTGTGAGAACTGTTCTTTGTCTCAGTTAAAGACAGTTATATTTAATTTACCTAAAGTTGATGTGTGTGTGTGCGCGTGTGTGCACGTGCACTATATGTGTATGAGTGCATATGCATATGCATGTATTTAGAGGTCAGAAGTTGATATGGGTGTCTTTCTCAATTACTCTCCACCTTGTTTTTTTAGATGGGTTCACTCACTGAGCCTGGCCAGAGATCATAGGTTTGCCTCATTGTCCAGTAAGCCTCTGGGATGTTTGTTTTCATATCCACAGCAGTGGGTTTGCAGACATGTTGCCATGCCTGGCTTTTTTGTGGGTTCTGGGGGTGCTCTTGGGTCTTCATGCTTGAGCAGCGAGCGCTTCACTCCCTGAGACATCTCATCAACACTCTAAAGTTTTTTTTTAATAGCAAGAAAGGGGTATAAAAGAAAAAGAAGGAAGAGATTGGGAAGCACAAGAAACCATCTGAGCAGGGGATGGGAGGTCTATGACAATGTGTATAGCTTGAACAAATATGTCATTTCCTCTTCAGAAGGTCAATTAGGGGTCATCCATCATTCCTTGACATTGTGCAGGTAACAGTGACTTTATTTTTGCAATAGCTATCCCTTTAGTGAAGCAATTGGTACCATTAATTTTGTAGTCAGAAACCAAGACCTTGTTAATAACTTCACAATATGCTCTTTTTTTTTTTTTTTTTTTGCTCTGGCAAAAAATAAAATATCTAAATCCTTTCCTATAATTACATGGATTAAATCACAAAATAATAGGTTGTGAAATGAATCATTGTCTCTGAGCGAGGACTTCTTTGTGGTGGCACAAATCTGTAATCCCAGGATTTGGGAAGACTGGAGCAGAAGGATACTGAATTTAACCCTAGCCTAGGTTACACAATGACTGGGAAGACAGACTAGACTGCTGTGTCCCAGCAGCTCCTCCTAAAAGTGGCCAGCTCCATCAGCAGTCTTGGGTTCAACTACAAGGAACAGATATTCCATTCCATTTCTTTTGAGACTGGCTCTCACTATGTAACCAGGCTAGCCTTGAACCCTCATCCTTCTGCCTTATCCTTGCCCCCTCCCAGTGGTGGGATTGCAGACATGATCCACTATGCCTGGATACTTCATTCCATTTAATAAACAAACAACAACAAAAACAGAGCCCAGGGTTGGGTAGATAGCTCAGTCTGCAAAATGTCTGTCACAAGGACCTGAGTTCAATCCTCAGAATCCACACTGAAAGAAGCTGCACATGTTTGTCCTTGGTTTTCCAATATGTCTGTATACACTAAGACTGTATTGCTGAAGACACCCCACCCTATAGCTGCAGAATATAGGGGAACCTATCTCAAACCAACCAGGAAAACCCCCTACTGCTGGTCAGCTGTCACAGCGCTTGGTGGGGGCGGTGCTATGAAGGATACTGGGAGAGAAAATACAGCAGTGGTCTTACCCAGCACTGGACTCTGCACTCTGCAATACTGACTTGCCAGGCAAGATACGCCCACTCACACAGTAGTGGCATGAATGTTATAAGGGTAACTAACAACTAATCACTTTCTGGTTGGATTTCAGACCTCCAGAGCAGGGAATTTCGTGCCTGGTTCTATAATCTTGGTCATGACCATGGTAATCATAGGCCCTAGGGTAGAACCCACCTGTTGTTATTTTCCTGAACGGTGATGATGTCAAATTATCTTCTAAACATTTATGTGTATACCAATAGACTGGGCTATTGTCAACCTTGGTCAGAGAAGCTTCTTTCCATGTGGGCAGCAGCCAATGCCGACATGTGCAAGCGGTCCAAGTGCTGGGAATAGGAGACTGAGTGCTCAGCCCTGAGTGGGACAATTTCATTGACATTCCCATCACCACCTGGGCTCAGAAAAAAAATCATAGAAGAAGAGGCAGAAAGACTGTAAGAACAGGGGGACAGGAAGGAATGTATGAAATACTGTCTTATGCACCTGACATGACTGTTGTCTGCACAAACTCACAGTAGCTGGGGTCACCTGCACAAGACCTGCTCAAGATCAGTCCTGCCAAAATTCTAGCATAGATGGGAAAGGCTCTCTCTAGGCTCCACCCCTTACAGGGGAGATATTGGCAGTTGATAGGTACTGGAGGAGGAAGAATCACCCACTTTTGGATGTGTGGCTACTGGTAGATTTCCATGCTTCAGGGGTGACCTCAAATCCACACATATATGGACAGTACTGATTGGACTTAGAGGGTTATAAAAATAAAAAGGGTATGAATTTTGGAGGGAGTCTTGTTGGAGGGAATTTGGGGGTCATTGGAGGGGGGAATGGAGACAGATACAATCATGCTTCACTGTTACACATGATTCTCAAGACAAAAATGTGTGTATATATTTAAAAATAGGTTTGGGCAAGTCAGGTGACTTAATGGGTAAAGGCAATTGCCCCCAAAACTGATGGCCTGAGTTTGATTCTCAGAACCCATATGGTAGAAGGAGAGAATTGACTCACACAAGTTGTTGTCTGATCTATACACACACACACACACACACACACACACACACACACACACACAGCAGAACCTGCTAAATAGAGCCTGTGGCAGCTGTTATATCTCTTCCAAACCTTGAGTGATGCTCCTGATTATTATGACTGCCTTGATTTTTCATTCTGGCTTGACAGCAGGTTTAAATGTCAGAGGAAAACAACAGATTGGAAGGTTGAATCACAACAGCTGAGGAGTGAGGAAAAAATATTAACAACTACAAAACCAAATCCCCACATCCCTGCCATGCCTCCTCTACCTCAATAGAGCAAAGCAGGTGTGGGGGTTTGTTTGGAAAACAACCCAAGAGCTGGGATCCCTGGCAGGAGACTGGGCAGGAGTGGGGTGGGCTGGGGGGATGGGAATAGATGGAGATGAACCCTGCCTGTGACATGCCCACAGCCATTACACTCTCTTCCAGGTTGCTCACGCAAGCTGAGGACCACTGTATATCAAATAATACCCAAGTCATGTTCATTTCCAGTGATAAGTTCACGTTTCACAGGTTTTTTAAGTGTTTCAGAGCAGGTTGTCCAGGTGAGGAGGGAAGCCAGAGTGTATGTAGTCAGTCTTTCTTATTGGACTTTCTTTGGGACCACTAGCCCCCAAATAATGACATGGATACTTATTATTAATTATGAAAGCTTGGCCTTTAGCTTAGGCTTGTTCCCAACTAGCTCTTATAACTTAAATTAACCTGTTTCTATTCATCTATGTTCTGCCACAGGGATTTTTATTTCTCCTTCATTCTATATGTCTGGCTTCCTCTATATCTAGCTAGTGTCTCCCACATGCCTAGATTCATCTCTAGTTCCTCTCTCTCTCTCCCAGGAAGTCCCGCCTATTCTCTCCTGCATAGCTATTGGCCATTCAGCTCTTTATTACATCAATCAGAAGGTGCCTTAGGCAGAGACACATCTTTACAGTGTACAAAAAGATTATCCCATAATAGGTGACCATGTGGCTTTGTGACGTTAGTAGCCTGCTGTGGCCAGAATGCTTTGTGTGCTGCTCATTGGAAAGAGTCCTCTGCTGTGTGGAGAAGGCTGAAGGCCGATACCTCACCGACCAACAAAGCATCAAGGAGTAACACAAGTATGACCTGGTCTCTACGGGGTGCTACCATCCATTATTCATTCTAATGAATTTAGAAACAGATATGTGGGGCAGTGGGCTGGATTCTCATGTGTCCTGTAGGAAGGTGTTTCAAAGCAACTCACACACATGCTACTGGCACACCAACAGATAAGGGAATGGTAGGAGTGATCTGGCTTATAAAGCAGCCTGGCTCCCACTGTGTAACTCTCTCTACCTCTGCAGGCACAGTAAGGGCCCACCCCACACCATCACCCAGCTTCTCTAGCATCAGCCCAGATACAGTCCTTTAGCCGCTGAGGCCACAGTGTCTGCAGTGCCCTCTTCCTGGGCTAACTGACACTAATATCTCATGGACAGCACTGTGAGACTCTAGCTAACAGACTTCTCACATAAGGAAGAGAGGGTGTTTCTACTTGTGGATGCTGGTGGCCTTGCATTCCTTCCCCATCCCCTTCCCTGCAGCCTCTTGAGGACTCAGTCTGACTATAGGCTCCTTATGAACCCTCCCAGACACCTATAAAAAGGGACCCCCAACTCTACCATGTGGGTCTGATTCCTCTTCAGAACCCCCTCCATGCTATTTATCTGTGGCTTTAGGCCTGAACTCCCCTCAGAGCCCTAGTCATGCTGCTGCCTGTCTGTCCATGGCTTCAGTCAATCTTCTAAATAGACCCCTTAACCTCAATAACCCTTCTCAGTGTTTCTTTTGAGCCCGACATCTAAGATCTTTCAGCCTGCACAATGGATGATCCCATTTCGTGTGTCTAGACACTTTCTCCTGTAAGTCACCTTCATCCATGCTGTAAAGGAGACAGATAAATTTGCACTGAATCGCTGCTTTGGTCTGTCCTTGGTGCCAAATCTATGGCAAATACACATTTGGTTGCATCTCCCAAGGAAAGTTAATGCAACAGTGAATGAAGGTTGAGAATGAGTGGCCAGAGGAAGGGCACGGGAGGACAAGAAGACGCTGTCATTTGCCTTTGGTTTTTCTGGATTGAGGACAGCACTGTGGACCCTCTAGCATAACACCGCAATTACTTTTGTAAGTTGCCGTCCATTATAAAACACCTTTTGATTAGAGTGCTGCTAAAACGTGTTAAGATGCAGGCTTTAACACCATGTAATTAATAGTTCAGAAGCCTGGGTGTTTAACAAAAGAAAAGAAGAGCAAGCTTGGTTTTTCTGGGCGACCCAAATGAGTCCATTGTTTGTAGCCAGTGGATGAAAGAGAAAAGGATGTGAGGTTCCAAGAGGTCAGAGGATAGATCCTGTGTTTGGAGCTTAAAGAAGAGAGATGACAACAGTCTACTGAGCAGCCTAGAGAGCTTCAGAGTGGGCAGGATGTCAGTGTCAGACATACTTACATAATTATGTACCAATTAAGAGAAGGTAAGTTAAATCCAGACAATGAGGCATATACTTGTAACCCAGCACTCCAGGCCAGCCTGGGATACACAGAGTTCAGGTCTATCTTGGGTTTGCGCAGTAAGATGCTGTCTCAGATTCACCCTCTGCTGCCACAACACACAAAAGAGACCATTAATCATTGTACACTGAGGTTCCTGCTGTTTGTTGCTCGTCGTGATGGCTAGCTATAATTGTCAGCTTGACACAGTCTACAGTCAACCTGGGAAGGGAGTCCTCAATGAGGGACTGTCTAGATCAGGCTGACCTGATCTAGGCAACGATGGTGGAGGATTGTCTTGATTATATTAAGTGAGGCGAGACCCACTGTGGGTAGCACCATTCCCTAGCCAGAGGACATGAAGCTGAGTGCAAATACACATGCAACCATTGCTTTGATCTGATCCTGAATGCCAAGTCGCCAGTCCTTTCATGCACATCCTCAGTGTCTTCCTCCACTGTGATAGACTATAACCTGGACCTATGAACTGAAATTCACTCTTTTTCCCATAAGTTGCTTTTGTCAGGATATTTTATCTCAGCAATATGGAAAAAATGAAGACACTTATCTGTGGGGAAAACAGGATCCTTGAAAGTGTCAGTGGTAGAAACAGCAAGGCTGGTGTTACCAATTGATACATATTTTGTTTATATGTGTATTAAGTCACCTCAATCAGTAAACTGCTCAAGTGGTAGGAGATGTGTTTCCATTATTTTTTTCTTTTGATAGTAGATGGAATCAACACCCTGTCTAAAGCCTAATCCTCCAAGACTCACAACCCAATAAAATTATAAAGGATGTTAAGTTTCTCATTGAGGCTGTTGGCTGATAAAGTAACTGTGCCCTATATGGTATATTTATGCCAGTTGCTGCTGCCTAAATGTTACCATCCTAATGCCACAGCCCTCCCCAAAGGAAGTCTAGGTAGATAGAACTGTTGCCCACAACGGGATTGACCAGATGTCTGCACCGGTAGCCAAGCTGCATGCAGAGCCAGGCCTCTGCCATGGCAGCCTGAGACTTGGCCCAGTGGAAGCCCTTGGCTCTTTACCTTCCCTGCCATCTTTCTTTCTCCCAGGCTTTATCTGTGAGTCTACAGTCCACATGGGATAAGACCAGCCCATGTTCTGATCACATAAACAACAAGATGGGGGCATGCTCAAAATTTTCTCAAGGTCACTGGTGCCCCTGGTAATGAAATCTGTTTCTCTGTTTAGAGATGTATCGGTTGTGGTCTTTGAATGTTTGTTTGGCTGGTTCCTTTGTTTGTTTATAAAGGTTTTGTGTTTCAATGATGGGCGTATGGACATGTGAGCCCAGGTGCCCACAAAAGCCAGAAGAGGGCGTCAGATCCCCTGGAGCTGGCTGCTGCCTGCAGCACTGAGCTGCCCAGCGGTCGTTTGGAAATAATCTTGGGTTATCTGAAGAGCAGGACGCTGTGAACTGACTAGCTATCTCTCCAGTCCCTTGAGTGATTATAGAAGGTTAATTGGGCCTGCTATTTTGTTGCAAGTTTTCAAGCCAGAGAAATATTTCTTTCACCCCAAGGACACACTTACAGATTTGCCTTTTGAAAAGCCTGAAGTGCTTTCTGTGAATTTAATGTTTGCAGCAGAGTTCACTGGAGGACTTTTTAAACACTGTAAGTTTCTATATTATATTAAAAATCTCCAATTTTTGTGACTAGAATCTTCAAGGGCTGGAGACAAGGAGAGATTTCATTTTCCTAAGCTTCCTGGTGATTCTGATGAGCACTCATTTGGGAGCACGGTGCTTTGAAGAGCCCTCTTCAGTACTTCCATCCTCCCCATCTCTCAGCTCTTCAAAAATGCCGATCAGTCAAAGACTGTGTTGTCTAAATGCTCCATGCATTATAATACCTTTCTCTGTGGGAGTCCTTCTTAAGCATTTGCCACGTGCAAGAATCTTCCGTTTTCAGAACAGTCAAGGGCTGGGGCATGGCTCAGTCAGTAACATGCTTGCCACACAAGCATGAGGACCCGAGTTCAAGCCACAGACCCCATCTGAGCAACGCTGAGCATGGCAGTGTGTTTGTAATTCATGAACTATGGTGGAAGACACAGTTGAATTCCTGGGACTTACTGGCTAGTCACCTTTGGCTATTTGGCAAACTCTGGGTCAGGAGAGACTCTGTCTCAAAAAAAAAAAAAAAAAAAAAAAAAAAAGGTGGGTACCTTCTGAGTATGACATCTGGCCTCCACAAGCATGCATACACATATATACATGTGCATTTTGTATGTGCGCACACACACACACACACACACACACACACACATACACACACACACACACCTGGACCCCGTTGATCCAACAAGGCCGATCTGATCACAGGCAGATGGCTTTCCAAGCTCCCTCCTTCCCAGCTCAGCCCTCTACCTCCTCGCTCTGCACTTCCCAAGTGCACTCTGCCCTGGCTTCTTGGTGGCATTGCCTCCAGCCTTTTCTGTCCTCTTGGGACCCTATTTCCATGGCCTTTGGGATACCATGACCTTTCATGAACACTCAAGAATTATCTCTCAAGAATTACCCTTCTCCTTTTCCCAGCTCACTCTTAGGGTTTTTTTTTTTTATTATTTGTTTGTTTTGTTTTGTTTTTGTTGCTGTTGTTGTTTTAAGTGCCTTTGCTTTTTATTTTTAACATTTTCAAGTACATTTAAAAGTAAAGAGAACGGTATAATTGAGACAGGAGTTAGTTCCCTTAGGCTGAGCCCATAGCGGGTCATGGGCTGTTTTCTTAGCACAAGTTACCCCTCTCGTGAACGGAAGAGTAACCCTTCCTCTCACTGGTCGGTGTTGGTTCAAGGGAGCATGTATAGGGTATGTGAACTCTTTGCTGGCTTGACCCATGATGTGGTCAAACACAACCAATTCCAATAAAGATCACTACAGTCTCCACCTTGTTCTCTCCATAGGATCCGTAAAACCCCACTGAGGTCGGACAAGGAGGTACAATTCCTCCCTGGACACCCCTCCCACTCTCCAGAGTTCTTCCTCACTTTTCTTAATGGATCTAGGTTTGTTCTGCCCACTCAAGAAAGGCTCCACACGTTATACTAAATGAATAACCATGCGACCCCGTGGGGGGAGATGATGACCCCTTAGACCACCATATTGTTAATCTCTATCTCATTTGTTTCCTCCCCAATGCCTGAATTGTTCTGAAACACTTCCCAGACATCCTTTCACTTGTGTTTAGTTTCATAATTGCTTATAAAATACGTGTGGGACTCTTTCAAAGTAAAACCTAACACAGTCTCATCTCATATCACCAAATACAACTGCTACAATCTCTTAGAACAGACTGTTTTCACCGTTTCCTCTGCGGTAGTTCTCTTTGGCAAGTGGAATTAAAATCTAATAAGGACCAGAGCCTGAGATTCACCATGTTCCCCTCCATCTATTCAGTTCTTATTATAGTATTTCCACTCTTCCTTGTATTTATTCTGAATTTCCCCAAAACCATCATGAGACCTACAGGCTGGTGAGGGCATCACTGGGGTCTCATAAGTCTCTAAGTCTCCTGGAAGTGATTGGCTCCATCTCCAGAGAGTTGTTCAGATAACAGTGGCATCTGAATTCTCCAGGGGAGCATGTCTGCTCTGCTCTGCCTTTGGTGACGATAACAGCCAGCCAGCCACTGAATTCAGTGGATGGCTCTTGTCACCTATGATTTTTATAATTATTCTCAATTAAGAAATTTCTTAATTTCTTACAGAATGGGTTTAGTCATATGACTACATAGGAAAAGTAGGTTGGTGCTGGAGGGATGGCTTAGGGGTGATGAGAGCTTGAGGTTCTTACAGAGGTCCTCAGTTCAGTTTCCCGTGCCCATGCTAAGAGGTTTATAATCACCTGTAGCTCCAGCTCCAGGGGACCTGACATCCCTATCTGACCTCTATAGCTAACTACATTCATGTGCACACACACACACACACACACACACACACACACACACCTAAAAATAAAATAAAACTTTTTATAAAAAAGAAAAAAGGATAGTTATTTTTATTTTCTTTTTTCTCAGAATTCAAATAGTAGAACAGTTTTCTGCTATTTTCTGAAGATTAAAAATGAACTTCAAAAATTGTCAATAATTTTAAGAGCTCAGGACTAAGCATGGCTGGCATTTATTAGTCCCCAAGATTGTCTGGATTAATGGACTCATCAATCTGCTCTGGCTTGTGGTATGTCTTCACATTGGCAGGAGGGTCATTCTGACATAACTCCAGGAGTCTTGGACAGTCTCCTTTACTTAGAATCTGACAAAGTGTTCCAGGACCACAGTTTCCTGCCCCATACTGAGGACCAGGCTGTTCTCCAGAGAACTATGAAAACAGGGAAGGCAGATGAATTTAGATCCAACGCTCCCAGTGCTGAGGACATTCATCAGCCACATCCATCTTGAATCTATACCTTCCAGCATTTGCAGAAGTCTCGTTTTGACCGCGTTGCAGTGACCCCTTGGTGAGCCCCCCCAAACACATGGGAGTCTCATAAAAACAGCACCGTCGGCACCCACACCTTTGTGACACTGCGCACATTCCCTCCTTGCTGCAGACTGTATCCCACTAGGAAAGAACCACAAGGGTAGTATGATTTAAGGTCACTTGGATCCATGAGGCTCTGTGCCAACTAGCTCTACAGTGGCATTGTTTTCTTACTGAGGACTCTTTTAAACTTTTGAGTGGGCGTAGGCATGTGCAAGGTCATGTGTGTGAGAGTTCGCCTGTGCATGTACAAGCCGGAAGACAGACTTGATCGTCATTCCTTAAGTGATTTCCATCTTTTTTTCCCCCCTGGACAGGGTCTCCCACTAGCCTGGAGCTCATCCAACATGCTGGGCCGGCTGGCCAATGAGCTCTAAAGATTCTGCTGTCTTTTCCTTCCCAGTGCTAGGATTGCCCGGATACACTGCTACTCCAAGTGTTTTGTTGTTTTTGTTTTTGTTTTATGTTTTTTTGTTTTTTAAACTTGGATCCTGGGGAATTGAACTGAAGCCCTTATGCTTGCAAGGCAAGCATTTTGCAACCCAGCTATCTCCTCAGCCTGGGATTACTTTTTTAAATTTTAATTCTGTTTTCTAAATTGAGTTTCTTAATGAAGACCCTCAATTCTCCTGTTTTGGTATCAGGGCCGCATATCACACAACTGGCTCTCTGGGTCTGCTAAACAGGAATCTGGAGGGAGAAGGGCTTGGGATCTGGGTCCCAACATTGGGTTTAGATCAGAACATCCCAATGAGCTGACCATGAAAGGATTACATGAGGAACACAGGCCCTTGGACTTCTAGTGGCAAGTAACAAAGTGAGTCACAGGTCCTGGCTGTCTTCCTGCATGAATAGCCTCATCCACTCATCACAGGTGTCTCACCAACAGGGCCTTATTCATATTGTCGTGAGCTGAAAACATTGGGGTGAATTGTCCTAGGCAACTGAGATGGTTGATCTCGAGTGACAAATTGCTGGGCACCTAGAATTTCCCATGGAACAAACCTCTAGGCGTGCCTGTGAGGCAGTTTCTACATTGAGTTGATTGAGGTGGGAAGACTCATCCCAAATGTGGGTGACACCATTCCATGGGCCAGCAACTCAAAACCGACATCCCTCTTGCTTTGTTTCTTGACCTCAGATGTGATGTGATCAGCCACCTCATGCTCTCACCATCATGCCTTCTTCCATAATGTTCTGTAACGCCTCAGAATTGTGAGCCAAAACAAACCCTTCCTTTCTTAGGTGGTTTTAGTCAGATATTTGTCACAACAAGCAGAAAAGCAACTCATAAAACAAGTTGTTCCTGAGTGGAGTTTGGGGACCATCTCCTTCAGTGTTGGTCGGCCCTTGTCTCATGACCCTACTACAGTGCCATCCAGGATAGCGGCATCTGCTCCCGGGCCCCAACACACATGACTGCAGATCCTCTTGATCTCATGACTGACATCCACAATCACGTCCAGAAGTTCAGTCGATAATCATGTCTTGGCCATCGGCTTTGATTTGCTCCAGAGGCTCTGCAAACCAGCACGCATTAGTTCCAGAGCTGAGGACAAATCTCCCTACTTCTTGCATCAACTCATCATTTACTGCCCCCTCTCTAAACCATGTGGAATCTACCAGATCTCTAGATTTAATAGAGAAGTGGCAAGGACTTCATTTCCTTTAGTTCGAATGTCTCTCAGTACTGTCAAATAAGGTCTTTACAAGGAAAACACAGAAGGGAACGATGATTCTTGTCTGAAATCATTCCTGAGCCTGTTGCTGTCCAGCTAGGGGAAAGAACATTCTAAAGAGACACTTGTGCTCTCCTTTAGGCAACAGACTACCTAAAGAGGGCCTCCAAGAAATTGGAATTCCCCAGGAATCTTAAGCTGTGAGAAGGAAAAGGCCTGGTGCTAGCCAGAAGTGGGACTGAGATGTAACACAATTCTGACAACTGGCAACCCGTGAAACAGACTGGAGCTGAGACAATGATGGGCTGGTGATGGGCAGGACCATACCTTGAGCTGGACTGCTTGATTCATACCTCTTGCCCTCTATTTAAACATAAACTTTAGGATTGGGCATGGTGGTGCACACCTTTAATTCCAGCACTTGGAAGTCAGAAGCAGGTGCAGATCTCTGCATTTGAAGCCAGCCTGGTCTACAGAGCAAGTTCCAGGACAGCCAGAGCTACACAGAGAAATCTTGTTTTTGAAGAAAAGAGGAAGAGGAAGAAGAAGAAAGAAGAAGAAGAAGAAGAAGAAGAAGAAGAAGAAGAAGAAGAAGAAGAAGAAGAAGAAGAAGAAGAAGAAGAAAAAGGAAAGGGGAGGAGGAGGAGGAACAAAACAAATAAACATAAACCTCACGTCAGGACCCTGAAGGTAGACTGGGGAGCAGGGGTGGGGTGGGGTGGGGAGGTGTCACCAGATCACTTTGTTTGTCTCTCTACTTGGG
Source organism: Peromyscus leucopus (assembly GCF_004664715.2). Classification (NCBI taxonomy): domain Eukaryota; kingdom Metazoa; phylum Chordata; class Mammalia; order Rodentia; family Cricetidae; genus Peromyscus; species Peromyscus leucopus. The sequence continues at coordinate 129,048,516 of NC_051067.1, read as the reverse complement.
GTAGCCACAATGCAGAATCTTCTTTCTCTGCTCTTCAGTTCCTTGTCTCTTTAATTGTCCCCTTGGGAAATGATACAGAGTCTAGTTTGTTGGGACTGCGCATTCCCAGGCTATGACCCTAACAACTCCAGTAACATGCTCTGCCATTAGGTGGTCATGTGACTTTCATTATTCTACTTTGCTACTTAGAGGCATTTGACTTTCACCAACTTGCTCTGCTAGTCTGACAATTTGTTTTTTCATCTGAAAATCGAGACCAAGCAATTCACTTCACAGGCCTGTCTGTGAAGATAAGCTTACAAATCACCTAGTAAAAATGCCAGGCAGAGAAAAGGCACCCACCAATTATCAGTGCTCTCCCCTGACACCTAAAAGGCAGACAGCTCTCACAAATGAGAGAATGCGGACTCAAATGGGCAAAAGAATATCCCCAATTCCACATGGGAATGTACCTGCCTTGTGCAGGACATGAGAGGATGAAATAAGATTTATAAAATATCTAAACTGGGCCAGGCATGTAGAGTAATAACCTTTTTTAAAAAGGTTGATTTATTTTTATTTCATGAGTATGAATACTTTGCCTGTATTTATGTCTTTGTCACATGCATGCCTTGTGTCCAAGAAGACCAGAAGTGGATGTTAGACTCCATGGAACCAGAGTTACAGATAGTGTAGGTGCTGGGAATTGAACCTTGGTTGTCTGGAAGAGCAGCTAATTCTCTTAACTGTTGATCCATCTCTATAGCTCCACTTAGAGCCTTTTAAATCAAGCTGTTGGGCTTGGGATGTCACCCAACTAAGAGAGTACTTGCCTAGCATACACAAAGCCTAGATATGATCCCAGCACCACATAAACCAGAGAAGGTGGTGCATGCCTGCAATCCCAGCCCTCAGGAGGTGGAGGATGGAAGGTCAGAAGTTTAGGGTCATCCTCTGTTTCATAGCAGGTGCAAGGCCAGCCCAGGGCTACATAAGACCATATCAGAGTAAAATAAACTAAGATAACCAAATACTAAAGCTGTGTAAGGGCAAGCAATAACTTCTGTCTTTGTGTTCACTGGTATATTTCACATATCTGGAATAATGTCTGCTGTCTCATGGAAACACATATTTTTGGTAAAATAAATACTCATTTCCTATCTTCATCTGCAGTATTTCTTTTACCTTGGCCTAATATTAAGAAAAGTTTGCTTTCCAAACACCTTCCTATCTTATATGTATACTGAGCTTAATTTCATCAAGAAATAAAATTAATTTCATACAAGAACTTTTTCAAGCACACTTAGACATGGCTCCTGTCCAGTGTACTGACAGACTCATTCAATGGCAAATGCAAAACTCCATCCGGATTAAAACAAGAAATCTCAGGAGGGATGTGACTAAGCCTGTACAGGAAGGGGCTGGGAGGAAATTGGGTTTGTTTAGCGTCATTTAAAATGACATCTTTGCATGGACAACAGAAGGATCTAGAAATGAACGTCATGTTGAGACATAGCAGGTGGGAGGCAGAAAGGAGGGAGGACAAGAAAATTGGACACAGTGGGGACAGAGCTGCAGCTGCCACAAAGCAGATACTGTGGCGCAGGCTGGCACAGGGACAGAGCTAGGCTGTCAGAACACCAGCTAATGGCGGGCAGAAGAAATGGGCATCAAGCTGGTGCCAGTGATGGCAGGGAATGAAGAAGAAGGTGAATGGAAGCTGAGAGGCAGTTTACAAAGCGTGTGTGTGTGTGTGTGTGTGTGTGTGTGTGTGTGTGAGAGAGAGAGAGAGAGAGAGAGAGAGAGAGAGAGAGAGAGAGAGAGAGAGAATTTGTGTGTATAGGTACACATGGAGACCAGAAATCAATATCAGGTGTCTTTTTCTGTCACTCTCCACTTAATTTTTTGAGACAGGATTTGTCACTGATTCTGCTAGGTAGGTGGACCAGAGAGCCTCTGAGATCCTCCAGTCTCTATCTCCCTAACATTCAGAATACAGGTTCATGACACTTCATCTTACTTAAAAATGCAAACAAACAAAAAACTTTGTATGTTTCGGGAATTCAAACTCAGGTCCATAGACTTGCATGGAAAGTAGGAATTTACCTTTAGGTAGGTGAGCATGCTCTCAGCCCTGTTCACATGACCGTGCACACTCATCAGCAGCGGCATATCTTGCTGTGTGCTCAGTGGTGCAGGGCGTGGCACCCGGGCCTTCATCACCATGAAGCACTGTTGCGGAATACTTGTTTATGCTGTGCAAAGATGTGTCATTGAGGTTGGTTTAATAAAGAGCTGAATGGCTAATAGCCAGGCAGGAAAGATGGGCGGGATTTCCAGGGAGAGAGAGGAACTGGAGATGAATCTAGGTGTGTGGATTATGAAAGAGACACCCATGAGACTCTGAAGAAGTAGGGTATATGGTACAGAGCAGAGGTAACCGAGCCATGTGGCAGCATGTAGAGTAATAGAAACAGGCTAATTTGAGTTATTAGAGCTAACTGGGGACAAGCCTAGGCTAAAGGCCAAACTTTCATGATTCGTAGTAAGTCTTCAAGTCATTATCGGCAGGCTGGTGGCCCTAAGACAGCCTGACAAGAAAGCTTGCTACAATGCCATGAACAATTGACAGAGTGTGCTCTTCTTACTTCCTCAGCACGCTAATTCCCCTAGATACCTTAGAGGAACAGAGAAGTCATAGGTTATCGCACTGGTGAGATGCCCAACTCTAGGCAGCCTCTCAGGACCCCAGGCCCCTCAGGAAGCATGCACAGTGTCAGTAACAGGACCCACTGAGGAAAAGATCTGCTGTGCAGGTGAATGAAGAGGGGTGTGTCAAGTCTAGAGAGAAGAGCCAAGAAAGACCACTGTCATGAGCTCAGCACGGGACGGTACGTGATCGGTGGGAACCTTCAGCCCGTCAAAAGTTGAAAGAAAATGAAGCATGTGTATAACTGTCTAAACTAAGGCCTGCCTGGTGGAAGAGCCTCTCTTAGCTACATTAGCTACATTTGTATATTCATTTAGGAAGGAAACTTGCAGTGTCTGGATCAAAGAGCAGACCATTGGTCACAGCACTTGGTTCAGCTGCTCCGGGTTCCCAGTTCGTGTGCACCTGTAAGACACTGTGGTGGTTCATAGGGACTGTCACCCAGATAGGATCTAGTCTCACCTAACAGACAAGCCTCTGAGCATGCCTGTGAGGGAGTTAATTGAGATAGGGAAACCCACCCTAACTGTGGGTCGCACTATGCCATGGGCTAGGGTCCTGAGATGAATAAAAGAGAAAGTGAGCTGAGCACCAGCGTTCATCTCTGCTTCCTGACTGCAGATGCACTGTGCTTCTGCCGCCATGCCTTCGGGACATGCACTTGAGCCAAACAAACCCTTCCTTGAGTGGCTTTTGACAGGTATTTTATCATAGCTCCAAGACAAGGGACGAACACAGGAGCTCACCCAGGGAAGGAGCTCACACTTGAGACCCTAAGTTTATGCAGGCGACTATCACCTTCACCCCCCCCCTTTCCTGTATGGTACAGAGGGAAGCAAGGGTGAGAGAGATGGACAGTAGGTCTCTATCTTCCAGGATCCTGGCCATTAAGTCTTGCTTTAGTCCAGGATGCCAGGGTCCCCCACTAAGATGATTGAGCAGGTGTATTAAGATATAAATGGAGAGGGATTTCCTAGCAAGAAATGGCTGGCATGTTTGAATAGTTGACGTTATATTGATTTTTCTGTGCTCACACCTTTCTTGAAATATCTCAGTTCCTGTTGTGTTTGTACCACCTCGACTCTCCCACACTTGATTTTCTTTGCCATCCTCTGCTTGTTCTTACAAGGGACCTGAGTCTCTGCAAAGGCCCTTCCTGGAATTCCAAGGGCCTACGGGGTGCCAAAGAAATCATTCCATTTTTCTATCTTCCAAATCCTTAAGACTGTCTGATGTATGCTCTGCTAATTTGAACAGACAATGCCCTTCCTGAGTGTGGAGATGGGTGGTGTCTTTCCACTCTGAGGAAGAATAAACTAAAATCCTGAACAGGTAGACAGATCCTCAGCTATCACCCAGAACCAGATTTAGAACTGTTGAAAGGAACATGTGCAGACTTTGGCTCAGCTATGCGTAGAAGCATGGGTCTCCCTCTTAGGACTGCCCTCCAACAGGGATGCAAGGCCAGGAAGAAAATCTGAGACGTGAGGGTTCTTCAGCAGCAGCAGCAGCAGCAGCAGCAGCAGCAGCAGCAGCAGCCGCATAAAGTAATTGGGAGTAGTATTCCCCACGGTTTCTTTTCATACTGTCATTTTAGGGACGCAGTGCTGAGGAATGGTGTGAAAATTTAATGAAGCAACTGGGACTATTATCAAAGAATCAGTAGGCAGTGTGGATTATGCACAACTCCAGCATTCCTGAATGTGATTTCATCCTGATGGGTCAGAAGGCTCTCAGGGCTGGAGAGATGGCTCAGTGGTAAAGCACCGGCTGTATAAGCAGGAGAACCTGAGTTTGGATCCTCAGCACTCATGTAAAAGCTGGGTGTGGGAGCACACATCTATAACATCAGCCCTGGGAGGTGTCCACAGGAAGATCCACAGAATTTGCTGGCAACAAGCCTAGGTGAAAGACCCTGTCTCCAAAAGTAGAGTGGAAAGCAATTGAGGAAGACACCCAAAGTCAACCTCTGGGCTCCATTTGCACATGCATTAAGTGTGTGCCTGTATTCATATGTGTATATACTACATGCACATACCCATACACCACATACCCACACACATTCACACACACATATTACAATATACACATAGACACATATGCCACATACTTTCACACACATGCATATGTCACACACATACCCACACACACCAATATACACATCCACACATACATCACTTGCATATATACTCACACACACATGCATATACCACACACACACACACACACACACACACACACCATACACACACACACCACACACACCATTAATATACATATACATATGCCTCCTGCAAGTCCCAGCAGAACACTGTTGTTGTGAACACTATTATTATTGTGCAGCAAGAGCCAGGGAAAATAAATTCCCATTTTGTAGCTGGTTTGTTATCACCTGGACAGATGAAGTCATGAACTGCAACATTTAAATACTGACAAGACACAAGAAAACATCGTTTTAAATTTCTATAGGGAAAAGAAATATTTCTCATGGTAGCTGATTTTAAAATGATCTTCACTCTGACCAGGTTTCCTCTTACAAAAATGAAGCCTTGATCTTTCTATAGGCTGCTGTGGGATGTTCTGTATGTTGTGAATGTGTTGCTCTGATTGGTTGATAAATAAAAAGCTGATTGGCCAGTAGCCAGGCAGGATAAACAGACAAAGAGAATTCTAGGAAATGGAAGGCTGAGTCAGTAGATGCCAGCCTGCCATTCAGGGAGCAGCATGTAATAGCACACAGGTAAAGCCACAGAACACGTGGTAACATATAGATTAACAGAAATGGGCTGAGTTTAAATGTAAGAGCTAGTCAATGGTAGGCCTGAGCTAATGGCCGAGCAGTTTTAATTAATATAAGCTTCTGAGTGATTATTTTATAAGCGGCTGTGGGGTCTGTGGGGCTGGGTAGGACCAGAGAAAACTTCAGCTACAATAGGCCACAGGGGTAACTACTGACATTTGTGTTCACAGCAATACCATCAGTAGGGGACATGGTCTCAAGGGTGCCTGAAGTAGACAGATAATTCTGGAAATCGGTACATCCATGTACGCTTATAAGAGGATGTGTGCTTGAGTGTGGCATGCTTGTGTTGGTGTGTGTGTGTGTGTGTGTGTGTGTGTGTGTGTGTGTGTGTGTGCATCTGGAGGTCAGAGGACACCCTCAGGTGTCGTTCCTTAGGCACCAACCACCTTTTTCCTTTGAAACAAGGTCTCTCATTGGCCAGGACTTTGCCAAGCAGGCTAGGCCAGCAAGCTCAGCCCCACCTGGCTAAGCTTATGCCAGCATATCTTTCTTTAACATAGACTGGGGCTTGAACTCAGGTCCTCATGACTGTGTGGCAAATACTTTATCAACTGAGCTATCTCCCTAGCTCAGGAATGAACACATTTGACAAATAACATGGGTCAGTTAAATAGGGTAGGATAAAAGCAAAAGGTGTCCTATAGGCTGTTGTGAGAAACTACCCAGAGTTGCAGGTGGGGCTGTAATTAGCCAATGTCCTACCAAATTAGGCTCTGCAACCAAGACTAACCACCTGGGAATACAACAGAATGACATGGAATGTCAGGTTTGTGAGACTGTAATGTGAGACTTCAGCGGCTGCCCAGGAGTCCTTCCCTTCCCACAGATACCCAGGTGCTGACTGAGACAGTGTCGGTGAGTCCCTAGCTAACAGACTTCAAGCTCCAGGGTTTCTCACCTGCAGAGGAAGTTTAATCTAAGGAACTATTAGTGGCTGTACATCCTGGTCTGTACCCACTTCCCAGACTCCTGCCTGGCTTGCGCTGTGGACCTTCCCCCTCACACTCAGAAAATATAAACCCCACTTCTGACATAAGAGCTTTGATAACCTCTTTTCAGAGGCCCAGCCATGCTGTCTGTCTCTGGTTGTGGCCTGAACCTTCTTCAGAGCCCCGATATTGCTGTTGTCTATCTGTCTGTCCATGTCATTAATGACTCTTCTAATGAACTCCACACCCTCAAGAAACCACCCCAGTGTGCGCCTTCTGTGACTGGTCGGGTATATAATGTGACAGCCATTGTTTTAAATAATCCTTCTACCCACAAGGCATCTGGACACTGAGGACACAAAGGTAGAGAGCAGCTTGCCTGAGCCACACACTCAGAATGTGCCATGGATGACAGAGCCACAGGTGTCTCTTCTGCTGGCTCCTAGACTTGGTCTTTAGCTGCTCTCCTCAAATGTCCTTACGCTTAATCTCCAGGGACCACCTTCCCCACAAAACCTTGCTTCCAGCCTTCCTTTGAGTTCATGCTCCTCTGGCTGACTCCCACAATGTCACCAGCACCACGACCTTGCACTGCTAACTGGTGTGTGAGTAATTTCCATTCATAGGTGTTCCCTCGTGAGCCTGCTCCACCCTTGACTTCCACAGCCGGAGGCATCCGTCTGGTCCCATGGGGAAATAGCAGCTGCCAATGCTGTGAACATGTTCCCTGAGCACTGGCAGTAGACAGTCCTGTCACCCTCCCTCGCTGGAGCTCCCTCTCCTGTGATACCGAGTCCTGACACCCACAGGAGACATAAATGGGGCCTCCTGACAGGGACACTTCTTAGCCTCTGCCTTCTCAAGCTTCCACGCATGACCCAAGACAGGGACACGGAACCACGAACAAAGAGACTGGGAGGCTCAGCCTCCAACTTAGTGTGTTTATCACTTTTGTCGTTATTGTGACCCGATATGGGTCAAAAGCAACTCAAGAAAGGGTTTATTTTGACTCAAGCTTTCAGAGGATCCAGTCCATCATGGCAGGAAGGGTATGTGGCAGTTATGTGCCTGGTGGTAGGACCATGGGATGGGGGAGGGGCTTGTCATGGCAGCAGATGGGAACAGAATGACTTTCTCTGCTGACCTATTCCACCAACTCCTCCCCCAACCCCCTTTATAAAGGACTCACAGCTGTAAAAGTACCACAAGTGGGGAACTGAGTATTAAAAACTTTCAAACCCCAGCACGTAACAAATGTGTAACATGAATTGCTAAAAATCTTTTCATAAAAAGCCCAGAGCCAGATATTGGGGTAAATGCTGAAAGATTAGAGAGACAAAGGAACAAGCCACAGCCACCCCCTACCTCTAGGACTCCTCGGCCTGAAAAAACCTCTAGTTCCTGTCTCCTCACACCTTATATACCTTTCTCCACCCACCATATCACTTCCTTCCTATTGCTGGGATTGAAGGTGTGTGACTTCCCACATACTGGTATTAAAGGTGTGAGATCTCAAGTGCTGGGATTAAAGGTGTGTGTCATCCCTGCCTGGCTCTGTTTCTCTCCTAGATTGAGTCAAATTTATATAATCCCAGGTAGCTTTGAACTCAGAGATCAGGATGGATCTCTGCCTCCTGAGTGCTAGGATTAAAGGTGTGTGTGCCACCACTGCCTGACCTCTATGTTTGTTCTGTCCTCTGATCTTCAGGCAATGTTTATTAGGGTAGACAATATGTCATCACACAAATGACATAAAATTACTTTGAACTTTTCACACCTGAGATCGAATCTGTTTGCCTGTAATGTTACCAATTCCAGGGCTGTGCTGTAACAATGATTCTGTCATTGCTGGAATAAAATGGCCCGAGCCTGGTTCGGGTGCACATAGGAGATGGAATTGGGTCTGTTCCTTCCTGTGCACACTGTGTCCTTCTCTGTGTGTGCTCTTGATTCTCTGCTCCCAAATAGGACGCCTTTCTCCTCAACTTGTATGTGAAACTCAGGAGGTGAGTTTGGCTCTGTGTGGAATACCAGCACAAGTTCTTGTGCATTGTGGACCATGGGGGATAAGCACATGGGACCTGCCCTTTCCATGGTGTCGGCAACAGCTCCCAACGCTGGCCAGCGCCTGCAGATCTCTCAGCTTTCTCAGGTTTCTGCATCACGAGTGACAACAATGTGAGATTTGTCTTTATGGGCAGATCACTTGGAAGGAAGAATATTTAAGTGTCTCCATCTCCTACTATCCCTGCATATTTTCCTCAGAGAACTTCAGAGCATTCTGTCTGCCTGGGGTTCCCACAGAACAGCTGCTAAAGTCATCCTTCTCCTGTTCACCTCCCCCCCACACACACACACACAAACTCACCCAAGGGGTCCCCACGGTATCCATACGTGGCCCTGCCACTGGGCTCTGCTTCACCCACCCCTGGTCCTAATCACCAAACACACAGGATCAAGAGTGTGTGGAAAATGGGGGACCAGCAAAGCAGGTGGGCTGCCAGTCACAGCAGGGGCCCCAAATCACAGAGGCCTTTCATATCTCACTTGGTCACTGCAGAGTGGGTGGGAACAGGCTCAGATCCAGCACTTGGGGTCACAATGTCCCAATCTGCAATACAACAGACCTGGTACCAAGTTCGTAAGGAGCACTCAGAGGAGAGTTTCTGTTATGCAACTTGAGTCAGAGGCAAGGGCTCTGCTCCAAACCAATGGCCAAGGTTGAGTGACAGCCCCTGAGCGGGGACAGAGTAAGGCAAGTACTCACAACCAGCAGGCTAGACTCCCCAGGTTCTCTAGCTCTTCTCAGAAACCTTAGATGAACAATGGCTGGTGAGCTCAGGTTTCGAGCCACAACTTAGACATGGAGATGAAATCATGAGTTATACACAGGAAAATCGCTTGTACTCACACTTCCATAGTATATATGCCCATATAATTTATAGCTAACGGAAATAAAATTGTGTGAAACTGCCCCAGTCTCAGCTGATTTCTTCTCCTAGGGCTAGATATTTTATTTATTCACACAAGTTAAGTGATAACGTCTCAATGACATTTCGAGGTCTCTGTACCTTGAAAAAACATGATGCTCAGCCCAAGGGAACAGTTTAGAAGGTGACAAGGACCATATAGAAAGCAAGCTTTCCTACCTGTTAGTCCCTCAACAGCATCCTGAAGATACGAGATGGGAAATTCCAGAAAGGAACAATTGGTAAGCTGCACATGGCTTTAACTGTGACGTGCTTCCTGGCTGGTTATTGTTGCATCTCTTGTTGGGCCTCGTTTAGAAATCGGACTTTTTCATCACCATGAAGGGTGGAAAGCACAGTGCAGGCAGAATTCTGTACCGTGTGAGGTGGGGTATCCACTCAGGTCTTGGAACATACCCACCATGGATATGGCACCTAGCAAGCACTTGCCATCTTGAAGACTTACTTTACTTTTAATTGTGAGTCGGTGTGAGCATATGGCATGTGTGCTGGCAGGTCTAGAAGTGTGTCAGACCCCCTGGAGCTGGAATTGCGGTGGTTGTGAACCTCCTGAGGCGAGTGCCAGGAACTGAACTTGGCTCCTTGGGAAGAGCAGAGAGAACTCTTAACCTCTAAGTCATCTCTCCATTCTCGTGTTAGTTACCCTGTCTGTTTAAACAGAGTGCACTGTGAAAATCATGTCACTGACATAACATGAAGAGTATCTAGTTCTCAGGCCAGCCTGTTTTCTCTGTAGTTGTCCTCGGTGTGTAAGGGGGGTGGGGATAGGGGTAGGGGAGGGGTCTCTGTGCCGTTTCTGTCAGGATATCAGCTACACTGACTGCTGTTCTGTACATTCTTTTTAAAATCATGAATTACTTCTTTTATCTTATGTTTGTGTGAATGTGTGTGTGTGTGTGTGTGTGTGTGTGTGTGTATGCACACGTGCATGTGTGAGCACCTGTGTGTGCACACAGGACACTGCAGAGGCCAGAATAAGTGTTGGATCTCCTGGAACTGAGGTTACAGGTGGTTGTAATTTGCCCTATGGGTGCTAGGAACCAAACCTGGATCCTCTCAAGAGCAGTAAGTGCTCTTAACCACTGAGCCATCACTCCAGCCCTGTTCTGCATGTTCTTGAGCCAGCAGATAATGTGGATCCATAAACCGCACAGCTGACCAAGACTTGTCTACCAATAGAGGAAATCCAGTCTGGTCAGAATTCCTACGGATGCAATGACGTCAGCCTAAGAGAGTCCTGCTCCTGGGCTTACTGTGGATACAACATGATGCTGTTGTCTGGACTGGAAATGTCCCCACAGGGGTTAGTGGCTGAGTACTTCTCCCCTGCTGGTGATGTTGTTCTGGAAGAACCTTCAGGGAGTGGAACTTCACTGAAGAGTGGGTCACTGGTGCTTTGGGGTTCTATAGCCCAGCCCTGGGTCACTAGTGCTTTGGGGTTCTATAGCCCAGCCCCACTTCTTGTCTTCTCTGCTTACTGATCTGTTAGGATGTGAGGAGACCCGCTCGCACATTTCTGTCACCATGATCTCTGACACTACTTCTCCACCATGATGGTTTGTGTGTCCCCCTCAAACCACAAACCAGAACGCTTGCTTCTCAGGTATTGTATTACAGCAAGAGTAACTGATAGGCTTGCTGGGAGAGAGATGGTCACGTCTCTGGAGAATGGGACAGTTCCCTCTTCTTGGTGTAAAATGAGTAGTCACTGTATTATGGTGATATTTAATTTGTGCTGGAATGTGATTTTATTTGTATGTTAATAAATAAAGTTGCCTGGGAGTCAGAGCTAATAGCAAGCCAGGCGGTGGTGGTGCCTACCTTTAATCCGATCACATGGCAGGCAGAGTCTGTGTGTTCAAGGACATAGCCAACTTGGAGACACACACCTTTAATCTCAGTACCAACCATAGAGACCTGGAGGTCTGTATAGATAGATAGTGACAAGGAGGTCATGTGGTTGAGTTTACAACCAGTGAGAAGGCAGAACAGAAAGTCAATAAAAAGACAGACACACAGGAAGTAGGTCTCTTTCTCAGGGGAAGGATGGCAGCGGCAGCGGGTAATAAGAAGGTGGATTTAGTCTCAGGTCTTGGCTACTGCTCTGACCTCTTGGGCTTTTAACTCTGCATTTGGCTGTGTTTCTTATTTAATAAAACCATTCAGAATTACATCTACACTGTATTCCTGGGACATGTGACTCAGGATGCCCAGGGCATAGTGTAGGCTCTTCTATAGAACCAAGACATGTACAGTGAAGTGGCTGGGTGGTCTCAACAGTTACTATTGTATCTTGACACTTTGAGGGTTTTTTTTGTTTTGTTTTGTTTTTTGTTTTTTTACTTATGTACCTAAAACTATTGCATGGCAAATTTTACTAACACAAAACCTGAGGACTGTGGCATAGTACCTTTCCTTTAGCTTTCTGTGAGTCAGGAAATCAGAACAATGATTTTGTTAGAAGTGAGGGTGAAGTGAGTGTGAGCTTGCTCTGAGTGGAGCAAAGAGAGGGCTCACTTCCCATTTGGACGTTCTCTGGCCAAGTCAAGAAAAAGAGGTTTTATTTGAAGAGATTCTGTTTATTTCTGGGCCCCTTTCATTTTAGAAAGCTGAGGCTGCAGGCCCTGAGGGACAGTGTAACAGTTAAACATACCGCTTGCAAAGGGCCTGAGTTTAGTTCCCAGAGCCCACTCTGGGTGGCTCACAAACTGCCTGTAACTACAGCTCCAGGGGATCAGATGCTCTCTTCTGGCCTCTGTGAGCACCTACACACACACACACACACACACACACACACACACACACACACACACACACCATCTAAAAAGAAAAAAAAATGAAACTGCCTGCCATTGTGTAGTAAATGAAATGGTAGGAGGCTGTCTTTAGCAAACAATTGCATATCTTGCCTCACACAAAAATTTGGAAGTAATGAATTTCCACCAAGCTGAATTGGAAACACAGCTCTGTGGTTGAGCCTAGGGTGTGAGAGACTCCAAAAGCACAAAAAGGGATTCGGATTCCAATAGCACAAAAAAGGGAAAAAATGTTCCATAAAGTAAATCCTTTGAACAGAAGCAAAGACCCAGAGCCAAATATTAGGTGGAGCTCAGGGAATCCTGGGGAAGGGGTGGGGGGAAGATTGTAGGAGCCAGTGCGATCACAGTCACCACAGAAAAACCCACAGAACCAACTAACCTGGGCTCATCGGACTCAGAAGGACTGGACTGACAACCAGGGAGTCTGCATGGGACTGACCTAGGCTGTCTGCATATATGTCATAATTGTATAACTTGATCTTTTTGTGGGACTCCTAACTGTGGGAGCAGGGGCTGTCTCTGACTTTGTTGCCTGCTTGAGGGACCCTTTTCTCCAGCTGGATTGCCTCATCCAGCCTTAGTAGAAAAGGAGGTGCCTAGTCTCACTGCAACTTGATACACCATGGCCAACTGATATCCATAGGAGGCTTGCCCTTTTCTGAAGATAAATAGAGGAGGAAGAATGTATGGGATGGGGGTGGGCAGGGGACTGGGAGGAGAGGAGGGAGGGGAAGTGTTGGTTGGGATGCAAAAACAAAAAAAATAAACAACAAAAACTGTAAATCCTTTGGAAAATTATAAATTATTGTAGGAAAAACAAAATGTACTAAATGGGAAGGTTTACAATGTCACTGGGCACGTGCACACAAAGGTTGAGGAATGCTGTGCCATTTTAATTTCAGCTACATGTTCTTAAGAAACTTTTACCTTAAACACAACAGCCCAAAGGGAGCACCTTCTTGAATTAAGGGTGTGTTTATCCCTTCTGTTCTCAGCTCCTCAGCACAGAACTCCTAGAACAAGGCATCCCAGGGAATGTACCCATGGCAGGCTCAGGATTCTAAGACACAGCTGTTCCTGTCCCCACCTCTCAGGGTGCACTTGTACTGGCGACAGTGACATATCTTATTTGAGACAAATATCAGCAGTTAATACCAAGAAGGCAGTGGACTCCTGATGGCTTTAAAAGGCTGAAGGAGTTTTACATTGACTATCCCAGTTCCTTTGATGGGTGACGTCGCTCTGTATGCTGTGATTGTGTTGCTCTGATTGGTTGATAAAAAAGAAAAAAAAAAAAAAAAAAAAGCTGTTTGGCCAGTACCCAGGCAGGAAGTATAGGTGGGATAAGCAGACAAGGAGAATTCTGAGAAGAGGAAGGCTGAGTCAGGAGTCATCAGCCAGACACAGAGGAAGCAAGATGTGAAGTCAGAACTGAGAAAAGGTACATGGCTAAACATAAATAAGAATTATGTGTTAAGTGTAAGAGCTAGTCAGTAATAAGCTTGAGCTAATGGCCATACAGTCTGTAAATAATATAAGCCTCTGTGTGTTTATTTGGGTCCGAGCGGCTGCGGGACAGGCAGGTGAGAGAGATTTGTCTTGACTGCAGGCCAGGTGGGACACAGGAAAACTTCAGCTACAGTCCTTTGCATTCTTCTAACTTCTCAACATCTCCTTTCTCTTCGCCTGAAAGGTCCGTTGGGTCCATGTCCCAAGGCATATGACTTATAAGTATAAACATACCTGCTTTTCAGAAAACAGTGACTGTAGCTTAGAAATCCCATCTTCTTGTCTTTCCAAAGTCGGGCAGAATTTATCTGACCAGAAAAGCCCCTGCTTTTCTCCTCTTGGCTTCTGCTCAAATGCCTTTAGATTTATTCTAAGATCTTATTGCTGCAGAGAGACATCCCTGTGTCAGAGTTTGAATGTGCCGTGTCCCCCAAGGGTTAATGTGCTGGAAGCCTTTTCCCTATGTGTGCTATTCAGTGATAGGACCTTTAAGAGGCAGAGCCTAGTGAGAGGTGGTCATGTCCTGGGGACACTGCTCTAAGGAGTGGCCAATGCTGTCATGCTGGTGTTTATTCTCAAGAAAGCAGGTCTCTCCCTCACTCATGTTTGCCTCTGCATCAACTGAGCCAGCTCCTCAGTCTATGTGGTGACTTAGTACTGGCACCCTCCGTGTGCTTTCTTGTGGCTCGTGCTGTAGACTCCCACCCACATCAAAGTTGAGAAGCTGTGGGAATCAATACTTTCCTCCCTGAGGTATTAAACGAAAAGACACTTAACCCATGACCCACTGTCCCCGTGACTTACACTCTGACACCTCCCAGGACTCTGGCTGCACCACACCACACAGTAAACTCTCGGTGCCCTTTGCAAGTTTAGCCAAGCCCATGACACCTGCTGTCTCCTGTGAGAAGTCACTGTTCTGCCCTTACTCCTGTCTGTCTCTGGAGAGTAGCCCACCCTCTGAGAAGCCAGGCCAGCATGGCAAAGACCTGCTTCTGAGCAGCGGAGACCCAGTTTCAGAAACACTGGGAAGGTCATGTTGACACTAGAGGTCACCAGAGATGACCCAGTACAGTGGCTTTTGTGTGTGTTACACCAACCCCCCTCTCTCCATACAAAAGAGCTTCTTTGCTTTGAGCTAAGATGCAACTTTACACCATGAGCCATGAGGAAGGGCTTTGTTCTGAGTCAGGGACACACTGTTGGGAGGATAAGGCAGGAGTGGTCAGCATGGGGTTTAGGTGGTAGGGAGCAAGCTGCCTAATGTGAGGAGACCACATCCCTCAGTCACAGCGTGTGGCCAGCTCATCATCAGGTGAGGGGAATTACCTCTGGGTATGACCCAGGACAGCAAGATAGAGGCCCTCAGTGAACACCCGTCATCACACAGGGTCTTCCTGATTTTTCCTTCAATGGCCCTTCCTGATATCCCAGATACACCGATGCATTGTTACTATACAGTATCTTTAAAGCAGTATATAGACAATATATACTGCTATATAGACCTATATAGACAATGGACATAGAGGGGAACACCAGACATAGGAAAACATGAGATTGCAACCTGCCATGATTTTATTGATTTCAGCTTCTAAAGGTAGAATTCTCAGATTAACCTGACCTAATCTGTTTGTTGGGGGCATTTCACCGTGTTCTGTGCTTCATTGTGAGGTGGGCAGAAAGAGTGGTGTACTTTCCAGACCGATAGCTTCACTCTCTCACAAATTCTCTTCCTCACTGGTCATGATGGTCCCACATCATGGTAAGAAGGTAGAAACATATATGGTAACAGAATAGCATACTGATTTTCTCTTGGGTTTCTATGCCTCCTAGCTTGTTGTGGCAATTCTGAGTCCTTTAGTATAAAGAGAAATCAAAAAGAAAAAAATATTCCTTATCTTGGCTTAAGAAGTACAGGGAGATCGTAGCCTACAAGTATGTACAGGATATAAACATATTTATATGTTCTATGTACACAGTGGATGGAAACCTATTCATTATAAATAGAGTTAATTTAGACGCTACAAAAATAATCATTTTGGATAGGTACATGCAAGCCAGGACACTTAAACCTATTTATAAAATACATCTCTATAGATTTTTTGTTTGTTTTTAAATATAAATGTTGCTATTTAGCTGTCGGCAAAATGATTGGAATGCAAACCCAGAGTCCCCAGTTAAATATAAAATCTGCCTCCATCCACTGCAGCACACTGCTTTAAGTATTCATCCCTGGCGTGTGCTGTCCAGGTGACTGCGTCTCCTATGAATTACAGGTACACATCTCATTTGCCCAGGGATTAGACACCCACCCCGGGAGCCCAAAGTTCCAGGTTTTTAAAATATTGTTAACAGTAGATATTTCTTAAAATAACATCATCTTGGCTTTGACTTTCTTGTAAAAATGGACACAGTCAAGGCTCTGCCTGCCTCATGTCCGGGGTCTGGTAGCCCATGCTCAGTGGTTCGCAGAGCCGTCCTCATAGGGTGGTGACTGGGAGGCCACAAAGGGCTCGTTTTGCTTCTGATCCTCCTTCAGGCCGGCTGCCTGCTCGGTGATGGAGGAGAAGGAGAGCTGGTCGTGCTCCATGATGTGAATTTGATCTTCGTCCTTGTCTTTCTTCACGTAGAACATTTTCCTGAATTTCTTCAGCTCATGGAGTTCACAGAAGGTTTCCAGGACGACCAACATGGCGATGAGTCCGAGGAGAAGGTAGCCTGCGAGGCAGAAAGCACGCCATCAGCAAAGTCTGACCCAGTTACCACAAAGACCAGGGCAGAACGACTTACCCTCCTCCCGCGCCACGCACACAGAGTTCTCCAGCAGGTCCGCTGGCAGTTTATTTCGGGGAATGTTTGAAGTCCACGGCTTGGGGAGGGATGCAAGGGAGAGGGAAATGACTTAGCCATCAATGAACTTGGGTTAGTCACAAACGCAGGCAGAGGCCAAAGGTCACTGGATGCCACTGGATGCCACGTCTGCTACTCTCTGCTTTATCCCCTGAGACAGTCTCTCCCTGGATCTGGAGTTAGCCTGGCAGCCAGCAAGCCTCAGCGGTCCTTCTGTCTCCACCTCAGCTGGCACTAGGGCTGCTGATTTGCAGCCATGCCCTGCTTTTTATGTGGGGGCTGGGAATTCGAACTCAGGTCTTCGTGCTTGCTGCGCTCACTCTTACCTGCTGAGCCATCTCCCCAGGCCTGGCTTCATTTTTTTTTTCTAAGTATTAAACACTCTTTATTTGATATCATACAGAAACCACTTTAAATGCCTCTCAGCAATAAAAGGCAGCATCCTTGACACAGGGAATTCTAATTAAATCGGCATTGCCAAGAGTAGAGAGATGCCTCCTGATGTTTAACCGCTGACTGGAACAGGCCAGCGAACACAAACTGAAGCACAAGCATCTTCTGCTCGGTCCTGAGACAGTGAGAGAAGGTTCCCAGTGTCTAAACACCTTCGTATGCCCAGTTCCATAAGCCTAAGGCCATTCAATCGGTTTTGTGGTGACACCCCATCTTCGTAGAAAGTTGAATATGACTGATTAAGGGAGGGCAGTTTTTATGCAACTGGAATTGTTATTTTAAAAAAGACCATATCCACTTTACCACAAGTCAGTTTTACCTAAATCTGGACTGTCTGACACAAAACATTGTTAGCCATTCATGATCTGAGTTCTGGTGTATGAATTAAATTATGGTACCTACTAAAAGCCACGAGACATTTGTTTTGTAATAGATAAGGCAGGTGGTATTACATGCTAGTCACTTTTTTTCAGATAAGCCATTAGCTCTGCCCTTTCTCCCTTCCTCTTAATTCCAGCGAAGATCCTTTTTGTTCCAGGGATGTATTTTTGGGGATTCTCAAAATACTCCATCAGGGTATCTTCTCCCAGGGCGAGGCCTTTGTTCTTGTTGGCATCTGTGTGAAAGATTCCAGCAGCCTGACCTCTTTTCCACCCAAACAGCCATGGAGACTTGGTCCAGTCTTACGATTGCCTCCCTTTCCACAGTGTGGCACTGGGCACACTTCTCAACAAAAATCTTCTTGCCTTTCTCAACATCAGCCATTTTTAATTCGCTCCCTGCTACTCAACACCACTAATGCCACTCCTTAAGCTGGGCATCCTGCTCTCTCCTGGCTTCAATCTTTAGAAGAAGAAAGCAATCAATTGTTGCTAATGTGGCTTCGCTTAAGTCAAATGACTCACCATAGTCACCTAGTGGGACCCTCTCCTCCTCGGCCTTAGAATGAGAGAGTCACAAACAGTTTTTCACATTACATGAGCGTCTTTCTGAGCGCTCAATATTGTTGTCATAATTTCTGCTTCTCAAGCCTTCTACAACATCATTGTCAGGATCTAGGCATGGGGACAATTCCCTAGATAACTACAATTTTCTCATTGATGAAGGATAACTGCTATTTCTTGGAACTTGTGATGGGCAAACAGTGATTTTAAGTCAGTTTCAACATTTTTTTTTTTTTTGGTTTTGGTTTTTCGAGACAGGGTTTCTCTGTGTAGCTTTGGAGACCAGGCTGGCCTCGAACTCACAGAGATCCACCTGCCTCTGCCTCCCGAGTGCTGGGATTAAAGGCGTGCACCACCACCACCTGGCCTAAATCAGTTTTCAGAAAAATAAAAATAAAAAAAAAAAATAAAAAACTCACAGAAAGGGACCAGAAGGGAATGTCAGAAGTCCTCACTTCATGTCCCAGTAGTAAAACGTGAAAGGAAGATTTCCAGAAAATACACAGGTGAGGACATTTTAAATTTGCTCTGTAGGAGTGTGGACCCCGGATGTCCCAGGCAGATGAAGTTTTGATATCTCCAACTTTGACTGTTGGTAAGCCGGTGCCTCAGGGACTTCCGTGTGGTTGGCAGTAGCACTGCCAGCCAGGAGACAAAGCCACTCCCTCCTTGGTTACTATTTAGCCAGACTCTGGGATACTGCCAGAAGTGCCCGTGGGTGTTCAGGCAAGCTGTGGGATTTTATTTTATCTACACCTTCAGACCATTAATTCCTTGGATGCTCCAGTTCTGAACGCTCACAGCATAAAATCTATCCTGGCTGACTGCCTGGGAAACACAGTCCACACTGTAACAAGGGGCACAGGTTATGGAGGATTCAGTGCTTGGGAGAAAGCTGAGAGAGGATATAGTGGAGGGCAGTGTACACAGAGAAAAGTTGAACTGGAAAACACAAACGCAGGGATATTCTATTTCTCTAGTTCACAAAGGAATTAGAAAGCGAAGTGAAAATTAAAGAATTGCCTGCTAGCTTAAATGAGGGTTAAGGTGATGTCTATCTATACTGCTATCAAATTCACACAGCAAATGTCTAGAACTCCTTTGGCCAATGCCACCCAAAGAGGATGGGAACTCAGATACCAGTGACTGTGTGGACTTGTGTTCCATTTGGGGACCTCAGAGTTCTGTTCTGTAACTCACAAAAGAAGTGTGTTCAGGGTTGGGGATTTAGCTCAGTGGTAGAATGCTTGCCTAGCAAGCGCAAGGCCCTGGGTTCGATCCTCAAAAAAAAAAAAAAAAAAAAAAAAGAAGTGTGTTCATTTGGGGCCAGTAATCCTACTTCTTAGAAAGATCTCAAATATAAAAAACACAAAAAGATCTCTACACTGAGGCCATGTGTCATGCTACTGAATTAGAGGCAAATTAGATGGTCATCAAGTGAGGCAGGTGGGCTGTGGGGTGGTCCCCGAGTCACACACGGGCTCTAAAATAATAAAGAGCATGAAACCCTCCTTGAAGGACTCTTTGGCAAATACTGACGGTGCTCGGACTGGAGCCAGGAGCCATGGAAAGCACTGGGCATTTATGAGTGCAGGCTGTGTTCCCAGTGAGCCTACGGTTTCATGGAAATATTCAAATCCAGCCCAACCAACCACTTTGTGGGATTAAGAGAACAAGACAGGGCAAGGGCGCTGACTGCTCACGAAACCATGACTTCCTAGAAGCTGTGACTGGGCTGGGTCACAGGTAAGCGTCTAGAGAAGGCAGCAGCGGGAACTATGCTATGACAACTTGCTACACATCCAGAACACACAGAGGGCTCACAAAGAAAATACAGCTTCTTCCAGAGGGGTGGCTGAGTTTTTCCAGACTGTGCGCTATGTGCATGCAGGTGGGCTTGCTGGTGAATGCTCATGCAGAGGCACGTTCTACGTCTTCAATGGCTCTCGGGCTTATTTCTGAGACAGAGTCTCTTGCTGAACCTGGAGCTTGCAGTTTCAGCTAGACGGACCTGTCCAAGACCCTGGGATCCTCCTGTGTCTGTCCCCTCCAGCATGCCACCACAGCTGGCTTTTCATGTGGACGCTAAGGATCGGAACTCGGGAGTCCATGCTTGTGTGGCAGGCACTTTACCAGCTGAGGTTGATAAAATGTGTTGCCTACTTCATTTTCTACACATGAATTCTGAGAGTAATCGGTGACAGGTCACTTCAAAGTGGAGTGACAGGGACAAATGAGGCCGGTGACTACTTGGAGAAATTTCCTGGAAAATTAAAGAGCACGACGTCAGTGACAAGCTGAGGTCTCCTTTTCTTATGTGTAAAATATTTAACCGTGTTAAGCAAGTTACTGTAGTAAGAGGTGGCTACTAGGCCCGTTACACCATTTGAGAAGCTGATTGGAGGGAGGGAGAGGAAGAGGGCAGTCAAGAGCATCCTCACAGGTGGGAGGCCCTGAGTTGGATCCTCCAAGCCCTTGGGAAATGCTGGTGCCATGGCTTGTACTTGTAATCCCAGAGATGGTGAGATGGGAGGTGGAGACAGGTGGGTTCCCAGAGCTCCCTGGTCAGCCAGTCTTGGCTTCTTGATGAAATAACCAAGCCAAAGAATGACCCTGTCTCAAACGAAAAGAAGAAGGCCCCCGAGGAAGGGCTGGGGAGGCTGTCCTCCAACTTCCACAGGCACCGACAGCGACACCTGCACACCCCCCATGAAAACACACACAATGCAAGAAACTCAGCAGTGGCTTTAAGGTGCGCTGGAGCCATAGCTAAGCAGTGGGAGCTGTGATGGGAACGGTGAAGCGAAGTAGCTACAGGAAGTCAGGGGAGAAAGAAAACATATCCAAGGGAAAGCAAGGACTGTCAGTCCCTAGAGAAAGCAGAACATGGAAAGGACCGAACAGACATGCACGGTGCAGCCAGCCACGGGTACTCACATGTGATCCCGATCTTGTACAGCTCTCTGAACTTCTGGTTGTAGCCTTCCCCTGGCACGTAATCCCCCAGGCCGATGGTGCTCAGCGAGATGAAACAGAAGTAAAAGGATTCCAGGAAGTTCCAGTCATCCTCCAGCACAGAGAACACGGCGGCTGGGATGAAGAAGAAGCAGGACACGGTGACGAACCCCAGCAGCACCGCGTGGACGATGGCCACCACCTGCTTGGAGAAGCCCCAGCGGATGTGGAAGTAGAGGACGGGTCTGCGGGTGACGTGCACGGTGACACGCTGGACCACAGCTGTCAGGAAGAGGAGGGTGAACGGGATGCCGATGACAGAGTAGATGATGCAGAAAGCCTTGCCGCCATCCGACAAGGGCACCGTGTGGCCATAGCCTGTGGGGAGAAAAGGCTCCGTGAGGGCACAGGAAGCACAAAACAAGTTAGGAAACAACATGTCTCTGTGGGTCGTGAGGAAGAATCTGACCTGCTGTGAGCCTTCAGGGCCTCTGGCCTCTGGATGTCTGTTAACTTCAACAGGGTGACGACAGTCATTTGTGAGGCAAGAAGATTTGTGAATCATAAGAAAGTTAAAGGTAGGGACCCAGCAAACAAGAAAGGCTTCATTCAAACTGTTCCTGACCACCCCAAGAACTGGACATGCGTACTCCAACAAACAGAAAATCAATTACCTACAACAGCCAAAGAAAGATCCATCCTTTCGAATAACTCCTCTCTGGCCTTCGGCAGGAAGGAGCCCTGAACCCTAAGCTGCGGCTCTTGAACCACAGACGCATGCTCCCACCCTGTGGAGGGTAGTCTTTATTTTTATACTTACCGCTTGCTTTTTTTTTTTTAAGACTTAAAAATATATTATGAGCAAAACCTGTGAATGTCTGTGTACATGAATGCAGGTAAACCTGCAGAGGCTAGAAGAGAGCCACCCGAGGTGAGAGTTGGGAACCAAACTCTAGCCCTCAAAGCTCTGAGCCATCTCCAGCCCCTACTCTTACTTTTAATGAATCGACAGTTTCATGACTGCTGTTCTGTCTCATGTCCATTTCATTGTTCAAGATACAAAGAACCTGGGCATCATGTTCTGAGACACCCCTAAGATCCCGTCTGGTAACATTTGGAGTGTCCAGCCATTTTTCATGAAATCCAACCCACTCCTCTCATGCAGAGGTCTCTGGCTTAGGACACACTACAGGGCTGAACAGGAAGGTGAGTATGCTAAGGGACAACACCCACATCACCTCAGACCACTCAGGAAAACTCATGCCAGGACACCCCACTCATCAGGGCTGACCCCCCCCCCACTCCCCACGGATCCTTATTAGTGTCTATCTACAAGCTGCACTACGCTCCTATCGGAACCCGATGACTCACGGAATGTTTGGGAAGGACTAACTAACAAATAAAGGTGTGTGAGGAAAAGCAGCCTGATAAGAGTAAGGGGGATGGGGTGGAGCAGACACAGTAAAGACCCAGAAAGTAAAACCTCAGTGAGTCATGGACTGAGTAATTCTTTCCAAACCTCTTAGCCATTCTCTAGTTTAAGAGCACAGTCAGCTACACACGGTTCCCCTCTTGCCATTTCCAGACATTCAAAGACCTCATGAGTCCCCCACCCCCACCAAACCAACACGTTAGGACTGGTGATTGTTGGTAATAATATGTGTCTGGTTTTCTTTCCTCGAAATCATTATCAAAAAACCTATCAGGGAACAAATGAGAGAACTCAGCCAGGAAGGAGAGGCTCTCTGGACCATGTTTGAAATCCCACACAGGCTTCCTCCTGAAACAGCAAATGTGTCTGAACAAGTCCGTTCAAGAGAGAGCCAGGTAAGTGTATTTTTTTAAAAAAAAAAAATGAAATTAGGTTCTGAAAAAATGACGTTAGTGTAATTGAAAAGGGTTTCAAAGTGTGGTCTTAGGAATTTATCTTGCTTAAAAATAACAATTCTAAAACCCTTCAGTTGCAGATTCAAATTGTTTCATTCTCAAGAATCTGATGTTGTTAAAACAAAAACAAAAACAACTCTCTTGGGGCTCAAGAGATGACTTAGATGTTCTCAGCTCTTGAGGACATGAGTTCAGATCCTCAGAGCCCATATAGAAAGCCAGGAACAGGAGGATGACTGAGGCTTGCAGGCAGACAAACTCCATATTCAGTGAGAGGGAATGAGACAGAGTGATAGAGCAGGACACTCCTGTCCTCCTCTGGCCTCTGTACCCGGTGAGTAAACACACCCCCCCACACATGCACACACCCCTTGATTGTCCTGACTGCCTGCCCCTAAGGTGTACAGTTCATGAGCCACAGATCATCTTCTGGAGCCGTGTGCAAACGAACACACCCCTCCACAGAGTCATGTTTCTGTGACATTCCCAAAGCAGAGCTTCTCAAAAGTGGCACATGTCCCCAAATGGTTAAGAACCACAACTCTGAGCACCAATTCCTGAATCCATCTGGTCCCCACGCAGCCAAGAGCTCCTAGAATACTGAGGCTAATTTTGAGCTTGACATTTGGAGAGTTGGGGCTTCCAGACCGCATGAAGGACGCCAACAGTATGCCACATTAAGGCAGCATACGGAAAAGGGAAGAGTTGGGTGTTTCTCTTGATGGAAAAGAATGAGACCAGTTGTAAGTCAAGCAAACCAGCACCACACAGGCTGCAGACCTGGCAGAAGCTAGAGTTTTCATTAGGTATTCAGGGGACATGTTCCAATAATCAGAGATAACTAGACATGGATTCTGGAGATGGATTTTTATTGAGCCATAGCAAAGCAGAAATCCAGGAGTGGAGTTATGAGCTTGTGACTTGGAGTGTGAGGCAGTGAGAGCATCCACAGGCTAAGATAGCTAAGCAGAGATTTCCAGGGATGGAAATGATTGGCAGGGCGTTTATAGAGGAAAGAAAGTGATCTGAGGCGGGGGATAAAAACTTGTATGTTTGTGAATGTGTCCCTTTTTAGGGGGTATTTCTATGAGTTAGCTGTTTTGAAAATATTACATGGGACGGGAGAGATGGCTCTGTGGGGTTATGAGTACTTGCTGTTCTTGCTGAGGACCCCGGTTCTGTTCCTAGCACCCACATGATGGTTCACAACTGCCTGTGACTCCAGTTCCAGTGCCCTCTTCCAGCATCCACAGACACTGCATGCATGTGGTACACATACACACACTCTCACACACCTAAAAGTAAATATATAAACAGACACTTGGGGGAAAAAAAGAAACCATGACACATCTATGTCACACAGCATACGTCTTCTGTCCCATCTGCTCCAGAAAATGATGTGATTTAGATTTCTGTGGGGAGGGGGGTAGAAAAGCAAACACATTTCTGGTGACCTAGGCACTGGAGAGATGGCTCAGGTGGTAGCATAGCTCTACAAGCATGAAGACCTGTGCTCCGTTCTTAGAGCCCATGGAAACAAGTCAGGTACTGCAGGGCACACCTGGAATCCCAGGGCTGGGGTTTGAACTGGCAAACCACGGACCAGTGAGAAACCTTGTCTTAAAGACAAGGTGGACGATACCTGAGGAACAATAACCAAGTTTGCCCTTTACCCTACACACACACACACACACACACACACACACACACAGAGAGAGAGAGAGAGAGAGAGAGAGAGAGAGAGAGAGAGAGAGCACCTGCTATGATTTTTACTCTCAAACTTTGCTACCTCTTTTAATCATAAGTCAACTAAATCTCATTTACTATGATGCTATTTTCAAACTGTAAGCATGATCACCACACGGTGCCAGATCTGGCTGCAGAAAGACATTTTTATGTCTGTAATAGAATCTGGCTAAGATACTAAAAATTACAAGCATGGGACCCTGACCCAGGGCCATTTTTTACCCCCTTTGATGTTTATATAAATCACCAGATAGTAGAAAGTGTGAGGGTTAATTTTAATTATCAGCTTGACACAATCTAGTCACCTGAGAAGCGAGTCTCAGTTAAGGATTGTCTAAGTCAGGTTGGCCTGTGGGCATGTCTAGGAGGGACTGTCTTGATTACATTGATGGATGTGGAAAGACCCAGCCTGAGAGTGGGCGGCGCCATTCCCCAGTCAGGGATCCTGAACTGTTTAAGGGTGGAGAAATCAAGCTAAGCACTGGCGTGTATGTTTGCTGCTCTCTGCTCTTGACTGTGGACATAACGTAACTAGGGGTTTCAGATTCCTGCTCCAGTGATGAACTGTCATGGAGTCGGAATCATGAGCCTCCAAACCCTTCCTCCCTTGAGTTTCTTTTGTCAGGGTATTTCATCACAACGGGAAATGGAACTAAGATACAGATTCTGTCTCCAAACAACAGCAAACGAGTTAGATTCCTAGGAAGAGAGCTCTAAACTGGGTTCTTAAATTCCAGTCTTCTGCTCCTTAGCTGCTATGTCGGGTCACAGCTCTGCACCTGTGAGCCTTGGAAAGGCATATGCCACAGGTGGTCATACAAACGACAGCCTTCTACAACATCAGGCTTCCCATTTGGGTACCGCGGCTACACCGGCCCCAATGCTGTGCTGGCCTATCTCTAATCCGAGGCTGTATTACAGAACCGTCTGCTTTCTCATGACTGCAGTGGAATCTCTGAAAGAAGCAACCTGTGAGCAATGTGGGCTCTCAGTTTGAAAGGGCACAGTCCACCAAGGTGGGGCAGGCATGATGACCAGCAGGACCAGCTCCTGTCTGCACTGCTGGTGATGAAGTGTCACATCTTTGAGAATCAGGGAGCCGGGAGCCTGGGGCAAGAAGCAGGTAGACTAGGGCAGGAAACCGGGAGCCTAAGGAAGGAAACAGGGAGCCTAGAACAGGAAGAAGGGGACTAGGGCAGGAAGCAGGGAGCCTGGGGCAGGAATCAGGGAGCCTAAGGCAGGAAGCAGGGAGCCTAAGGAAGGAAACAGGGAGCCTAAGGCAGGAAACAGGGAACCTAGGACAGGAAGAAGGGGACCAGGGCAGGAAGCAGAGAGCCTGAGAATGGAAGCAAAGAATCTGGGGCAAGAGGCAGGGAACCTAGGGAGGCAGGGAGCCTGGGACAGGATGCAGGGAGCTGGAGCAGGAAGCAGAGACCCTGGGACAGGAAGCAGGGAGCTGGGGCAGGAAGCAGGGCTGGACTAAAACCCTTAAGGCTTGCCCTCCAGTGACTCACTTCCTCCAGGTGGGACAGACTCTCTCAGTAAGTACCCACCATCTTAGGACCACATAGGCAGACACATGAGACTGTGGAACATTTCACACAAAACCCTCAGATCATGCTGACATGGGTCTGCTGGCATTTAAATCCCCTTCAAGGCATAGCAGAGAACGTTTGTGGGCCTCACATGCCACAACAAAGCAAGTCACAGATCTAGAATTTTCTCACTTGTACAGATGCCTCTGAGAGAGGTGTAGCTCAGCAGGTGTCATGACTATCCTTGTTTCTTTTCAATAACTAGCAAGATATGGAACAATGTATGCCTTCACTATTGTTAGCATGGTGCTCGCTGGGGAAGGAAGCCCCAGAAGCAGCTCCGGGCACTGAAAGCCACCCTGACAGAGACACACTTCAGTGGCCTCTTGTCTCATCCTCTGTGAAACTGACCGAGTTTACAACCCTGGACCCTGCTTGTTTCCTTTTTCTTTAGAACGGTGTGTCCCTACGAGGGCACGGAAGGAACAGGTCCTTCTCTGAAGCCTCCAGGCTTCCAGCCTACAGTTGGCAGAACACTGGCCTGAGAACCAAGGGTTCGGACATCTAAGAGCAGGAGGTGTCCCAGCACAAGGAGGCAGAGAGAATTAATCTTGTGTTCAGTATGGGCCCTGGACACCCGAGACACAGCCAGACACAGCGGTGGGCAGATCTCCTTAGCTTAACCCTATGCTACCTCCTCCAGAAACACACTCCCAAACAGACCCCAAACCATGTTCAACGGCTCCTCCACAGTGCTGAGGTACAGGTGCACGCCTACCTTTGCATGTGAGCACCAGGGTTCTGAACCCAGGCCTTCATGTTTGTGCTGAAAACCCTCTTAGACACCGAATGCCCCCCACACACACACCAAGTCCCCACCTTGGCTATGTTAGTAACAGGACTTGGCTGAGGGTGAAGAAACATCAAAGAAGCCAATAGAAACAACAGATAAAGGTTCCCTGGAAGCCCGAGATCATGAACTAGGCCTGCTGAGCTACTAACTCAAGTCCTCCACCTGCCACTTCCCCCAGGTCCCCTCCGGCTTTAACATAATCACCCTGGAGCCATCACTACCCTGAGGTTTCAAAATTATTATCCGGTAAAGGTTTCCTAGACCTGCACTTTCAGAAGAGGGTGCACAGTCCCTGCCGCAGGCGTTCCCCCAGGCATGCTCAGACAACTCAAGATTTAATCTTTCCTCCCCTGGGAACCACTAAGTAGCATATGCTGGGAAGGCAGACTCCAACGGCAGCTCAAAATGCCGAGTGACAAGGAGGTGCTGCTTTCTTGAAGATTTATTTTATCTTTGTGTGTGTGAGTGTGCGCCTGTATGCAGCTATGTGCACATGTGCGCAGTGCACATGGGTGCCCAAAGAGTGTGTCAGATCCCATGGAGGTGGAGATAGAGATGGTTGTGAGCCATCCAATGGGGATTCTGGGAACTAAACTGGGTCCTCTGGAAGAGCAGCCCGTGCGCTTAACAGTGGGGCTGCCACCCCAGCCCAGACACTGTTTCCTTGATGCTGCATTTGGGATGTGCCCCCAGCCACAGAAAACCCACGAATAATCAAGAGAGCTCCCACTTGGCCCCAAGCCCTGACGCTAGAACAGAAGGCGAAGTGGTCCTCAGCCCTCATACAGTGTGAAGGGATGGGGACCCTGAGATACCCTCTGGAGCAAACCCAATCTGCCCACCGCCATGCCATTCCTGAGACTCACAATTGTGCTTTGTCAATATCCTTAGTGGCTACAGGAGGAGAGCAAGGTGCCCACTGAGACTTTCTGGAACCTTCTGAGACTTTCTGGAACCTTCACACCTGTGGAAGCAGAAGTTTCTAGATGTTCCCTGTGAAGCCGTATGACGCGGCTTCTTAGTGCATGCAGACATCCTGAGGATAAAGTGGAATGACCCATGTGCTGTATGTACTGAGCTCGCGTGCATACGGGAAACACCACAGTACTGTTTGGCGGTTGCTGGAAGAAGCCGCGCTGTGAACTGTCCCCACAACAAGCACACTCGTTCAGGGCAGCCATGCAGCTTCTCGGTAGACCACAAAGAAGCCACCTGCGTACCCCAGTCTACTCTCCGCGCACAGTTTAATTCCCGCCACATCTTCTAAGATACCGTCCTCTGTAGTGATGACTAGGGATTACTAAAGCAGTCCCTGAGAGTAACTAACACTGAATTCTGAATTCTTAAAATTAATCACACAGGCTGGCAGGTGAAAAAATAATAATAAAGGCATTTAATCAGCTGCAGGTGAAGTCAACAGAAAAGACTGTTTATGTGGAGACTTTGAATTCCTTTGCAGCTGACCACCGGGGACACCGCACCCCGTTTTCCTGTTTCAGGTACAAACTTTCAGGACTGCTGAGCCCAGTCAACCCAGAATGAACAGCTAATGACTCTCCTCTATGAACCACTCTTGTGGGCACTGCTGACATCTCCTCCATGCGGGGCCCCACCCTCTGATCAATAGCCCGCGCAGAGCTCGCGTTTCTTTCCCTTTCCAAAGGCTGTGAAGATGCTCTGGGGGCTGGGGAGAACGCTCAGCCACTGAAGTGTTTGCCATGGGAGCATTAGGACCTGAATTCCACCCCCAGCACCCACACAGGTCCACCAGAAAACATAGGCCCTGGGGAGGCTGACGGTGGATCCGTGGGTCTTGCTAGTCACCCACCCGCTCCCTGCCATGATGCTCCCTTGCCTCATCAGAGGCCTAAAGCAAGGCCAGTGGACCACTAAACCAAAATAGGCCTCTCCTCCTTGAAAGCTGTTTGTCTCGAGTGTTCTGCTCCAGTAATGGAAGACAAGAGGCACCAGAGCAAACAACATCCTTTTCTTCCAGTTAGAAAGGACTCTTTAGCTGAAGGTGAGCAAATGGGACGGCATTTCCTCCCACGAACTCTTTTCTCACCCTGGATACCCGGGACAGTGTCATCTCCCTAAAATGTGCCGTTCTGTGTGGAAATACTTTTCTCCCACGTGGTGGGCCTGCCTGCTTAGTAAACTCATGAACTTTTCCTGTATTAATCCGCCCATCGCGGTGGGGCTGTGTCTCAGCCACAGACTTACGTGTGTTTTCCTGTCCCACCTTTTGGTGACTCGGGTGGGACTTTCTGAGACATTCCACTTGCCCCAGAGGAACCAGAAGATGATGGCTCCGTGCCAGGCACCTTGATGCAGGACCTTTGCACACCATGTCACCATTACCAGAGTGCCCCTTGCTCATTCACACACACTTGCTCATCCACTTTAAGATTTGGCCAAAGTCAACACGGAGAACGTAAAACACGTAAAATCCCCACGTCACCCCCTGGCCCCCGTGTGACCCCTGTATCACCTTCACCTCCTTATTCCAGCTTCTTTCAAGTGCTTACTTAATATGAATTTTTTTTTTCACTTGTTTACGTTGATTGTGGTTATTCTTCTGTTTTAAAATGTATGTTCCAGGGCGAGAATGTCGGTTCTGATGGTTTTAGGGTGCCTCTCAATGCTCCAAAGCCCTCCTGGTGCCAAGCAGTACTTTATGCTAGCATGCTAGTATGAGTTAAATTGAGTTTCATTTGTGGAGTGCTTAGTATCGATTGTCAACTTGGCAGGATCTAGGATCACCTAGGAGACAAACCTCTGGCCACATCTCCAAGGAAGGGAACTGAGGAGGGAAAACCCACGTTGAATATAGGCAGCATCATTCCATGGGCTGGGGTCCTGGGCTGAATGAAAAGGAGGAAGTGAGCTGGGCACCAACGTTCATCTCTCCGCTTCCTGGCTGTGGACACCATGTGACCACCTGCCTCAGCTCTTGCCTCTGTGCCTTCCCCGCCATGATGGACTGTACCCCCAAACTGTGAGCTAGAGTTAACCCTCCCTTAAGCTGTTTTTGTAAGGTGTTTAATCACAGCAGTGAGAAAAATAACTAATACAATTAGACAGAAGTAAGTTTTATACATTAGTTGCTAACAAAAAACCTCAACTATTAGTTTGATGCCCCAAGGATGTGTTATTAACTTGCCATGTGTAAACTCACAATGTCAGACTGCAGGGTTATGATGTCCTACCAGCGGCTTAAAACCCCTGTCTTCACTCAACCAACCAAAAGCACAAAACACAGCAAAAAAGATGACCTTGGTGGGAAGCTGTAGGTTTCCTTCAGATGAGGGTGTGTCTTCTGTTTATATCTACATTTTAAAAAAATAATTTATTTTTATTTAATGTGTATGAGTGGTTGCCTGCATGTATGTATCTGGAGCATGTGTGTGCAGCCCTATTTCCATATTCTTAACCCAAGAAGCAGAGATCAACTGGCAGGGGTGACCTCAAAACATCTAAGTGACTTGAATGCACAATAAATAACAGTTTCCCTATAGTTAAGCTGATTTGTTTTCTGAGATGTATTATGTTTACTATACCCCAGGACTGTTGCTATGCAACAGGCAAACTATACATATAATATTTATATGCAAATTATTATCATTTTACATTCTCAAACTGATAATCATTACCCACAGATACTGAAGTAGCTCCTGGAAAGGAAATGCAATGTGGATGCTAACTGACCTTAGCTACCACGAGAATCTCACATTTAAGGTTGACCACACCATGACAAAGACACCAGGAACTGCTTGTATCTCAACACTCTTTGATCTTTCTGAGTTGATCCAAGGGGACAAACAAGCCTCGTGTACCAACCAGGGTCACAATGCACCCATTGAGTTCTGGAAACAAACAACTATTTCTTTGACTATTGTTCTTTTTAAAGTCAGTTTCTTTCTTTCTTTGACTATTGTTCTTTTTAAAGTCTATTTTTTACTTTTTATTTATTGTGTTTCTCTCTCTCTCTCTCTCTCTCTCTCTCTCTCTCTCTGTGTGTGTGTGTGTGTGTGTGTGTGTGTGTGTGTGTGTGTGCACGTGTAGGTGAGAGGACAACTTTCAGGAGTCAATTTTCTTTGTCCATCATGTGGGCGGACCTTGAAGATTGACCTCAGGTCATCACGCTTGGCAGCAAATGCCTTTGCCCACTGCACCATCTCACTGGCCCTTTGACAATTGTTCTGTCTGAACAAAACACACACTCTGTGCTCCTCAGCCTTAGTGTGTGTACTGGTTAGGTTTCTCTGTTGCTGTGATGAAACTCATGACCCACAGCCACTTGGGGAGGCAGGTATGGGTTTATTCGCTTGCAGGTTCCAGTCCATCACCTATGGAAACTAAGGCAGGAACCTGGAGGCAAGAACTGACTCCCCATTCAATCATTAACCAAGAGAGCACCCTACAGACTTTCCAACAGGTCAATCTTATGGAGGTAAATCCTAGGGTGACGTCCATTTCCTCTTCCCAGGTGACTCTAGCTTGGGTCAAGTTGACAAAAACTAATGGGCATGGTGGGTGGCATCAGCAAAATGGACAGCTCAACCAGGTAGCCATTTAGGTCTCCCCAGCTTTTTATGATGTGGTTCAAAGGAAGCATAGAACACAGCCCTTGGTAGCAAGTGTCCCTGGTGGGCACTCTGAGGCCAGAGGCTCTGCTGTATCACACCTCCTGGGTACAGCAACCCCAGGAGCCCAGGCTCTACTTCACACTGCTATTCTATCTGTCAGCTGTTTTCCATGACAGCAAATAGTGATAGAAGCAACTTAGGAGGAGGAGGAAAGATTTGCTGTGGCTGTGTGTGTGTGTGTGTGTGTGTGTGTGTGTGTGTGTGTGTGTGTTCCAATTGTCCCTGCTGCTTTGGGCCTGCGCATCACAGCAAACTCACTGGGTAGAGCAGGCTGTCCACCTTGTGGACAGGAGGAGAGGGGGCTTGCCCTCTCTGCCTGCTCCCCTTCCATCTCAGAGTGTGCATCTAGAATGTTCTTACAGATCCTTATGTTGAAGGCTTCTTTCCCCAGAGTGGCACTTTTGGGAGGTGGTGGGGTGCTGAAGAGGTAGAGCCTCAGGGGCGACTTCCGGGTCATGGGGAAGGGTGCCTTTAAAGAGGAGAGTGCCTCACTGGTTGAGTTTTCCAGTGTTCAATCCCCAGGGCCCACACTGAAAGGAGAGAACCAATCCCCAAAAGTTGTCTTCTGATCCCCACATGCATGCCTCAGCATGTAACTCCCACCCAATAAACAAACAAACAAATGTAATTAGAAAACAAACAATTGTCAAAAAAGTAATTGTTACCAAAACTCAACAGATGTATTTTAACTCTGATTGATACCAAGGCTTCTTTGTGCCCTTGGAATGTTCTCGACTCAAAGCACAGCTACCACCAAACTTTGCTGACTCAGAGCCCCCAGACCGTTGGGGCATATGCATTTGAGTCCTCACTGTCCTCTAATGTCTCACAGAAGACAAGCGTATCTTCTGGACTTAGCTTTCCCATCTATAGATCGGAATCACAAAATGCTGCCCAACCTTCCACACACAGATGCTAGAGAATACGGAAGTCCTGGCGGCCAGAGCCACCTGTCACTGCACAGCCGTGGGAAGGTAAACACCCATTCTGTCCCTTCTTATCTTGGCTGCCTCTGCCACTCACCTGCTCACCTGTCTTTACAACTTCTCACCCCCAGTTAATAATAAATGGATCAAGGGGCCCCCACTTCCTGAGGACACAGACCTGTGCTAATGTCCCATTTCTTGCTCTCCTCCGGCACAGAACAAGGTTCCCTTCCTGAACTGCCAGCATTTTCTATTCCCTCCTTTAAGACCTGCTACGCCCCAACCAGAAAATCACTCACTTACAAACAGAACATGCCACGCTAGAAATAATTAAAAATGGCTCCTTCTCAGGCTAATTCTAAACTCTGAATGACTGTGACATTTTACAGATGATTAGTGGAGATTTTAGACAAATTAGAGCTGTGATTTGACTTTTTAAGCAGAGAACACTCACTTGACTCTAAGACTACAAATCACCTCTCAGAAAACTGGCCACGGAAAGACAGTAACGCAGCCCAACGGTCCTGGACTCAGTGAGATTTCCCAACAGTCCCAGATCCAGTGACATTTCTTGAAACCCTGAGACATTTGTATGGAGATGCCAGCATTTCCCAAACACAGTATGTTAGTCTGGTTTATTTAGATGTGCTGACCTACATGGACACACCCGGAGGACAAGCTCCATGACACACTCTGACAGAACGCTCTTCTAAAAATACACACACACACAAGCACACATGGATGCACGCACACAGACTCCTGCTGGAGGATTTCTAGGGAAGACAGTGGAGGTTCAAGAGAAAGGGTTTGCACCCACAGGCGTACCTGCACACACATAAAGGACAGCTGGCTGCTGGAGAGTAACCCGGTAGTTAAGAGTGCTAGTCCCGCAGTCACAAAGAGCAGAGTTCGGATCACTGCACCACATCACAAGCCAGGCATTCCCCAGATGCCTGCAATCCCATTTCTGAATGGGGGTGGAGACAGAAGGGTCATCTGGGCTTGCTGGCTTTTGCTCTAGCCTAGACACAAGCTCCAGGTTCAGGAAGAGACCCTGCCTCAGAGGACTAGGTGGAGAGTGATGGAAGAGGACACTGATGTCCTCCCTGGGCTCTGCACTCGAGCTCAGGCATGTTCACCTGCACATCCATATGTCCATATACACCCACATGCACATAAATAAATATAAACATAAAGAACACATGGAATACACACACATACACACACACAAAAAATAAATAAATAAATAAAAAAACCTTGTTTCATTCTTGTTGGAAGAGGCACTCATTAAATCCATCTAATACAGGAACAGGTTCTTTAAAAATATTTATTTACTTATTCATTCATTCATTCATTCATTCATTGTGTGTGTATGTGTGTGTGTGTATACACCAGCATGATGTATGTGAGTGAACATGTGTGTCAAGGTGCACATAGATAGGCTATAAAATAACTCTGTATAGTCAGTTTTCTCCTTCTGCTTGACATGGGAAAGAGCTCGTGTGTCAGGCCTGGGTGGCCAGGGCCTGTACCCTCACTGACCCATCTTGCTGCCCCAGGACTAGGTTTCTGAGGCTCACAGGAGGAGCTGCTGTTGCCTGAACACCATCTTCCCCTAGCCCAAGTTCTTCAGGACCACAGTGGCTGCTGTCCTACACTGAGCCGACAACACACGGAACTACCAAGGTAAGCTGGGCACCTCGGAAGGCCCAGGAGCAACCAAGACAGAGCTACAGGCAGACTGGAGACCAAGGAAAAGTCCACAGCCCTTCTAGGAAGGGAGACGTTCTCCTGGATAGTGTCTTTAGTGAAATGATGGCTAAGAGCTGGGGCACGGAACTGGAGAAATGGCTCAGCTGTCGAGAGATGGCTGCTTTTCCAGAGGACCAGGGTTCGATTCCCACCACCCAATGCTGCTGGAGGGCTGGTGTGCAGAAGAGAGACTCAGACCACCTGGAGCTACGGGTGATTGTGAGTCCCCTTCACCTTACGTTTTGAGTCAGGGTCTCACTGAAATGGGAGCTCACAGACTGAGGAGACTGGTTTGCCTGCAAGCCTCAGGGGTCCTCCTGTCTCCTCCTCCACAGATCTGGAACTACACACCACACCACCACAACCCAACTCTTATGTGGCTGTGGGGATCCACACTCACGCCTTCATGCCTGCACAACAGGTACATTGCCCACTGAGCAGTCCTGATCTCTCCCAGCCACCATTTGAATCCTGCAAAGGAGAAGGAGGAACCCATCAGATTCTAAAGCCCCTCCCCTCCCCACCGTCATGTTTCCATGAGAACCTCAGCCTGATAAAGAACGGCCTCACCTTCCACATGCCACTTCTGGTACAGAGCACAGGCCATGCTCAATTCCCTCTGGCTTTGAGTCTTCACTGCTGGCTGGCCTTGGCACCTGTCACTCAGGCGAGGCATCATGGGTGGAACCTAGCCAAGCCCTGACCCTTGGAGCCTTAGTTCTCAGCCTTTCTCCTATGGGCTAAGCAAACTTGAGGGAGCCAGTGAGTAGTTCCCTCACAGTCACACCCTGTCCTTCTCAGTACCACTTGCTTGGTGACAAAGGACTACAGTATGACATCTGCTAACCACTGTCCCTGTCAGAGTTAATGCTTATAATACAGGATAAGCGAGACAGGCTAAGACGGTTGAGGCAACTCATGGCCGTCTTCTTTTCATGAACACTGCACTGGTGTGGCCAGGGGAGCATCATTGCCACAGACTGGGGGTGCAATGTTTAGCCGCCTCTGACTGATCGGTGAGCGTGAGACTGACCACAGTCCCAGTGAGCCTGTGGGCAGTCCCAGGCTCACCACCTGATTTGCAGCATGAGCTGTGTCAAGTTTCTACAGTTCTCCAATGGCTTAGAGGTCGTCTGACCAAGCAGACCACATCCCAGTGTCACTCACTGGAGGTCAGAGTGTGTCTGAACTTGGCAGTAACAGAGGGATATTTTAGGTTCAATGTCAGGTCTCTAGAGAGTCAAAAGTCTTAGCCGGATGGTGGCTCACACTTGTAATATCAGCACTCAGGAAGAATTTGTTACCAGTTCAAGGCCAGCTTGGGATACACAGCCAAACCTTGTCTCAAAATGTACTACCCCTCCCCCGCAGCCCCACAAAGCCAACCAGGTCTGCTCAATCTCACTTTGCATTTTAAACACTTCTGTGGACCAGTCTGGTCATGAACTATGGAAATGTGTGCTTGTTGTACATGTTAGTTCAATATGATACTCATTTCTTGAGTCCACGCCTTTCAAATAAAGGAACAAGAAGGAAAATGAGACTTTGCAAGTGTGATCCTGTGTGTGGCATTAAAAATCCCATCTTCTGAAGAAGCTGGCAGATCACAAATGTGAAGGTCACTGATGGGGGTTCGGCACAAGGCGGCGTGAATTCCACACCACTTCTGTGGAAGTGGGGCTGGACCTGCATTTGTGACATCGGGTGTCCTGAGAAACAGTGAAACTAACAAGTCACTAGAGAAAAGCCAGTCACCCTAGCTCTGAGTCTAGGAAAATACCTAGAATTGTATTTAGAATACTCTGCTTCAGGGTGGCTCAGTTGGTAAAGGGCTTGCCACACAAGCATGAGGACCTGAGTTCGATCCCCAGAACCCACATAAAACAGCAGCAATGCAGGAGTGGTGGCATATGTCTCCTCAGTGTAAGGGAGGTGGAGACCGCAGGACCCCGGGGCTTGTCTAGCTGAAATGTTGAACTCCGGGTCACTGAGAGACCCTGTCTCAAAAAACTAAGTGTGGAGTATTGAAGAAGACAGCCAACATCAACCTCTGATCTCCACTAGCACATGTACATATATATATATGCATGCATATACACACACATACACACACGCACACACACACACAAGCACACACACATCAATATCCTGATGATACACGACACCCTACCCCCCAAGAACAAGTATGTACTTAACCCAGACACACATAAAGAGTGCCATGTCTTTACGGAAGGGAACAGTAGGGCTCACCTAAGAGCTGAATTGTCACTGGATTTTGTTATGATCTCACTACAGTGTCGAGGTTTTACTAGGACAATTATGAGCATAGCAATTGGATGACTACCCATTGGACCCACACCAACTGTGTACAAGTATCATCTGTGACTCATCCTGGAACATATACTAGTTTACACCCTTGAGAGCTTCCCCATCACCCCAGAGCTGAATGCATAAGAATCTGGGGTAGTGGATCTAACTTCCCACCAAGTCCTGCACAGAACACCCAAAGTACAGGTTTTGAATAGCCATGGCGGGGTGAGAGAATTCAGAATGAGGTGGTACGTTATTCTGTATTCCCTGCACCGTACAGTCCCAAAGGAGGTGAACTCCTGTCTTCAGCAAACACGAAGGCTGCATGCAGCCCTTGTGCTATCAATAG
This sequence comes from Peromyscus leucopus, assembly GCF_004664715.2. NCBI lineage: Eukaryota > Metazoa > Chordata > Mammalia > Rodentia > Cricetidae > Peromyscus > Peromyscus leucopus. Next base: position 129,011,568 of record NC_051067.1, on the reverse strand, counting down.
TGACCTCAGAGGGGTGGCCCAGGACAAGCTCCCTCACCTATGGTTTCCTGGGGCCTGCACAACTAACCATCCTGGCAGGAAGGAAGATATCCTAAAAATACATTGTGTCCTTCCCTTTGCCTATCAGACAATTAAAACAATGGACCCTGAGAGACGGGAATTTCCCCAGGAATCTCAGGCTAACAAGAGGAAAAGGCTGAAGCCTGGTGCCAGCCAGGTGGGGCATTTGTCTCCCAGGAAGAAATCTTGCACAGTTGTGACCGCCTGTCAGACCACCTGGAGGTGCACACTGGGACCCAGACAGTGATGGATTAGCGATGGGGGAGACAACACTTGACCAGATCTGCTTCATGGTGCATCCTCTGGCCCTCTATTGAAGTCTAAACCACATGTCAGGACCCTAAAGATGGACTTGGGGGGGGGGGTCACTGGTCACTAAATCTCCCTTTTTGCATGCTTTTCATGACTCCTTGTCTTTTTAATTGGTCTGCTGAGGTCAGGTGGCCAAGCCTAACTCATTGAGGAGCTACCAGGGCCAAGTCTGTGACCCTAACAAATCCAGTGACATCATGACGTTCTGTTTGCATTCACCCAGGATTCTCTCATGGAAGCTCTGCCCACAGTTCGGCTCCTCCATCCTGCCTCGCTGCCCTCCCATCTGGGGCCTCTGAGCACGGCCTCTTCAGAGCAAAGCCCCTTGTTTAGTACTGCAGAAGCCAGGTTGGCCTGATTTAGCCTTTTCTATCCTTGGCTAGCATGTAGGCCAGGCCGCATGTCAGCTAACGGTGAAGACTCCTGCTGCCCGTGACTCAAGGACCAGCCCTTCTTTACTCTCGGGCACCTGGGTGCTGCTGGCTGCAGTTGCTGCAGGTCGTTTTGAAATCTGAACTTGGGCAAGGCTGGCACTTTCACTTCCTGTGGACAGCCTCATGCCTGCCTCTGGACATGCGCACTGAGCGGATGTCCTTGACAAATCTGCCTTCCTTTTCAGCACCACCAGCCCAAGCTCACCCACATCAGTGGATCTAACACCTTTCCTTCCTCAAGACAGTACTCAGACCACTGCCATCCACATCAAATCCTATAGAGTCCCACCCACGTTGCCAGGAGCCTCATATATCCTGCCTCTGCATCCTTTTCCCACTGAGGAGAGTGTCATGGGGGCTCTCTGAGCTTACATGATTGTCCCTATACTGTGAACACAATAGAAAACACTCAACTCAGGAAATAGGCCTGTGTGATCTAGATGGTGCAGTGACCTCTGGAGAGACCACTGATTAAAGATGACCCAGCACCCATCCTTACCCCAGTCCCCAGCTGGTTGCCTTCAGACCTCCTGTCCCTGCATTTGGCCTCTCTAGGGTCCTTCATTATGTCTGAGCACAAAGATTACCTTAAAATATGGCATGAAGGGCTGGGGATGTGGCTCAGTCATCAGAGTGCTTGCCTGGCGTGTGAGGAGCCCTGAGTTCCATCCTCAGCATCCCACAAACTGAGTGTGTGGCTTGTGCCTGTGACCCCAGCACTCAGGAGGCAGAGGCAGGAGGAGCAAGAATCCAAGGTCACTCTTGGCTACAGGTTCAAGGCCAGCCTAGGACATCTGAAACTCTGTTTCAAAAAATACTAAATTAAACTAAATAAGTAATAACAATAAACTAAAATCGGTTCGTGACTTTCGCTCTTTGTGACATAAGGCTGGACTTTTCTAGCAGTATCGACCAGACTGACTCATGATGATGTGACTTCACGGTGCCCTTCCCATGGTGAAGGATGACTCTGGTCTTTGTCAGTAACACTCAGAAGGGACAGGTCAGATGACAGAAGAGACTGCAGTCACAGACTGCACCATCCTGGAAGGCAGCTAAGAGCCTGTGCACAGCAGAGGACAAGTCCAAACAGTGCACAGACTTGTTCTGAGTGACAGGGAGAGGAGGCATCCTCAGGTCATCCTGCCTCAGCTCCCCTCTGCCTCCAGAAGGACAAGGGCAAGCTCATGTCACCTTCCATGCGTGCTATGGCTAGACATTTGCTTTTTGGCCTACTCTTTTCAGTTTTTCAGTCTCTTTTTGTCTTCGTGGTTTTGGCTGCTAAGATTCAACTGCTTTGCCATGGCAGGAGGTGAGCTGGAGCAGTGTGGCTGACATATGGCTCATCCACACAGCACGCCCTTCCCTTCTACAGGGGACCCTGCCATCCCATGCCCACCAGGAGGCCCATCTGGTGGAGCTGGCTGCTTCACTGGTCCCTTCCAGTCTGGGTGGAGGGTGGATGGCGAAGGGGCCCTTCACTCAGCTCGGGGCCTCCGGGAGCCAACTCAGCAGTGACATGTAGGCAGGCAGCTTGGGAACAGCCTCTCCTGTGTCTTTAATTAACTTAATCCACCTAGCCATGTTCTTTAAATAATTGAGTGCCTTGGTAACCGGTATTCAAACACTTGAAGAATTTTGGTTACAAGAATGCTGGAACCTTTTAATTTTGGTTTAAGACATTTCACTTCCCTGTTGTTATTCCCAAGCTGAGGCTGCACCAGGAAGAGTGGGGAGGGAACAAGAAAGCAAGCCTAAGGGGTGGAAGGCAGCAGTTTTCAGAAGACAGTCCTTCCAAACCTCGAAGGGGCAAATGCAATGGCCTCTGGAAGGGGGAGTGAGTGGGGCTCAGGGTAGAGTGCTTGCCTAGTGTATGTGATGTGAGGTCCTGGGTTCAGCCCCGGGTAGTGCAAGAGGGGAAGAGGGCAGGGGAAATGGAAAGGAGAGGTGGAGGGGAAGAGAGAGACTCACAGAGAGAAGGTGCAGGAGTGGGAGGAGGAGAAAGGAGAGATGGGGAGAGAGAAAGAGGAAAACAAAAGACAGGAGGTACAGGAGAGAGGGAGGGAGGGAGGGAGGGAGGGGGGAGAGAGAGGAAGGGAGGGGGGAAAGAGAGAGGGAGAGAGAGAACAGAGACACAGAAATGAGATAGATGGAAAGAAAAGAGAAAGAGGCAGAAAGGAGTGACTAGGAGAAAGGAGAGAGAGACAAGAGAGAAGATAAGAGGAGAGACAGAATGGAGAGAGGGGAGTGGGAGAGAGAGAGAGAGAGAGAGAGAGAGAGGATGTACAAGTAAGCAAGCCCTGGTTGACTTCACTGTCACTGGGGCATTTTTCTGAAAGGTGGTGATTTTTTTCCTGTCCACTGAAAATCATAAGACAGTGATCACGTTTGTTTGAAAATTATACCCTCTAAAATGGTTGACTCTGTTGGGAAAAAAACCTTAATGTTTATATTTTGGCTCCTAAAAGCAAGCCACCTAGATAGGCCCCATGGTACCTTTCATGTTATCCAAAAAGTGTGCTGAATGTATTTATTTGTTAGCATTGTGTCAGCTGTGTGCACATCACATTTTATAACATACATTTTATGAGCTATCAAACATTAAGTACCCCCTGTTGAATCTATAAAACACAATGTTCTATTTCTTCAGCTTCTTGCATAGCTTTATACACTATTAAATTAGAAACAGAGGCAAAGTTTAGATACTCTTCATTAGCACAGCAATTGAAGTATTTAAAACTACTTAGAAGCTGTCCATCATGGCGACAACTTACCCTGGAGAGTCAGTCACACGCTCCATCTGAACTCTCTCTCTTCCTCCTCCTCCTTGTCTATTTCCCCTCAATGGTGAAAGTCAAATCCATTTCTCAAAAGCCATGCCAGGTTAACTGGAAACCACAGCAGGCAGTCTCCCACACTTCAAAGGGTAACCCTCACTGTACCCCCATCATAGCTGAATCTACTTATGCAACCCATCCTACAAGGACCCCAAGTTCAATAGTCTATGGCTGGATACCAGGCCGTATCCCAGTCAGTATTACCATCATTCTCCTCTGTCCTTTTAGACTTGCTAGGGAAAATCCACCAGGGCTCCCCACCGCACTCAGAGCAAACAAGGATGGTGCTGTAATCTGTCTCTCTCCTGATTCTGGAGCCTCACTTGGCCCTGCTTATAATGGTGTTTTGGCCAAGCTACCAAGTGCAGGTAGACAGCTAAACATCTGGGAAGGGTATGAAGCAGGGTTAGGCTGAAAGGACAAACACCTTGGCAGAACCCACTGGTAAGAAGACCTGAGTCCTGTGTGCCATGCCCAGAACCTACCTCAAAGAGGACCTGAGCCCTGTGTGACATGCTCAGAATCCACCAGTAAGAGGACTTGAGTCCTGTGTGCCATGCTCAGAACCCACTGGTAAGAGAACCTGAGTTCTGTGTGCCATGCTCAGAACTCACCTCAAAGAGGACCTGAGCCCTGTGTGCCATGCTCAGAACCCACCAGTAAGAGGACTTGAGTCCTGTGTGCCATGCTCAGAAATGTATAACCTCTTTCAGCTGCACTACAAACCTAACCAGAGTCACAAGAAACTTCAAGAGACTCCAACAGAACAAGAAGAATGTACAGAGGCCATGAAATCATCAATACAAAAGACACATCGCAATTGGAGCCACCAACCTTGTCTCCACAGAATAACCCCACACTTCTCTTCTTTCTGAGACAGTGTCTTATGTAGCTCAGGCTGGCCCCAGACTCATCAAATTCCTCTTGCCTCTGCCTCCTGAGTGCTGGAATTACAGGCGTATGACAGCACACTGTCTGTGCAGTGCTGAGGACTGAACCCAGGACTTTGTGCATGCTAGGCAAACACTCTACCAACTGATGCACATCTCAGGTGTGACCCATTGGCTGCATTCAGAGACAGTCTGAGAGGCCTTGTGTGAGTTTGTCTTTCTCTCCACTGAATTCACCAGCTGACATGTGTGAATCTGCAGAGCTGTGTCGGTAACTCTTCTCATTGCTACGGCAGAGTACATGGCTAAAGCAACTGAAGAAAGGGTCCATTTGGGCTCCATGTGTGGGTGCAGACCATCATGGCGGGAAGGCATGGCAACAGGAGTGTGAGGCAGCTGGTAATAGTGTATCGCTGGTCAGGAAGCAGAGGGATGCAAGCTGGGGCCCAGCTCACCTTCTCCTTTTTATTCAGTCTAGGATTCCAGCCCACGGGATGGTGCCACCCATGTTTAGGGTGTGTCTTCCCATCTCAATTAACCCCGTCTAGAAACTCCATTACAGACACACCCAGAGACTTGTCTCCTAGGTGACTCCAGATGTGGTGCTGACAATCCTAACCATCAAAGGAGCATTCTGAGGGCTTGCAGCCCTATAGACTAGGTAACTAGGAATCACAAACTGCCCAGGGTCCAGCAGATGAAAGCAAAGCAAACTGCAAAGCATGGCTAATGTCCAGCCAGAGCCAGTTGACCTCGTCAACGTAGCGAGAGTCAGTTTTGCAAGTTAAAGCACAGCAGCGTGGTAACACTAGAAAATAGCGGAAAATCTTGCCAGCTCAATTCCCCACCCTGAGAGAATCCCACAGCCCTTTCAGGAGCATATACATACACCCTGAAGCTCCCCTTTCCCCTGGCCCTTCTGTAGACCTCCGGTCAGGGTCACATCCCAGCAGCAGCCTACCGACAAAGTGGCCACCAACTGCAAGGACACGGTCGTAGAATCAACGGGGAAGGTCAGAGCCTAGCTGAGTCCAGGACAGAGGAGAGGTGCAGGAGAGCAGAGGACTCCTACACTGTGTGCTCACTGAGGGAGGCCACCTCACCTCCTGCTGGACACAGACCATGTAAACCCTGCTTCCACTCTGCAAGGGTCTGACTAATTGTTGTGACAATTGACTCTGATTGTCAACTTGATAGGATCTAAAACGCCCTGGGAGACAAACCTCTGAGCATGCTTGTGAGAGAGTTAGACTGGTTAACTGAGATGGAAAAAAACCCCGAATGTCCAAACAGCATCCTGTGGGCTGGGGCAGTGGAGGGCACCACAGTGAGAAAGCAGTTAAGCACCAGCAGCCGTCTCTCGGTACTTCCTCACTACAGACACCGTGTGACCAGCTGTCTCACGTTCCTGCCCGTCAGACCTTTCCAGAAGACTGTGTGCCTTCGGACACTTGTCTTTCCTTAACTCACCTCGGTCGGATACTTTGCTGCAGCAATGGGAAAAGCCACTGATGCAGTGGGCCATTTACGGGTGCCACTTGAAAATAAGATCCAGCAGACAGCCACTCTACCCATGCCAAGGGGAACATCTGAGGTCAACTGTGTGTCTGTCGTGAAGCCAGCCTTGTGGTAGGAGGTGCCTCTTGAAATACTTTCTTTTGGAATAGGTCGAAAGAACTGACTGAGGGTAACTCTACCAGCTCTGGCCTGGAGAGCGTCAACTGTGTCCTGCAGATTACAGACCCTCTCCCCAACACCACGGTCCAAGTTGCAGACACTCTCCCTTTCCACAGAGTGTCCTGAGGGCCTCATTGTTCTCACTGGGCTAACAGCACAGCCCGGGGGAAGATTCTATTCCTAACATAATTCGAAGTTCTGTTATTAAAAGCAAAGGCGCAGTTTCTTGAAATCCACGGCCATTTGGTTGTAACAGTATGTTCCAAGTTCTATAAATAGGCACGAGAACAGCAAGTTTTGAGATTAAGGGTAAAAAAACTCTGAGATATTGAGATACCGAAGATCTTATGTAGTACGAATGGGGTGGGTTTACATAATTAAGCATAAACATTTGTTCTCCTCTACCAATGCTGGCTAGAAGCTCTCACAGAATTTCTTATATACTCGTGTGTGTGAGGGTGTGTGTGTGTGTGTATGCACCTCTGTGCAAGTGCATGCCCATGGGGCACAGGAGGCCGGAGGAGGATGTCGGGTGTCCTGCTCTATCCTGAGACAGGTCTCTTACTGGACCCGAGGCTGGGCTGACAAACAGCGAGTACCAGAGACCTTCCTGGCTTTGCCTCCTGCAGAGCTGAGGGTGACAGTGTGGGCTGCTGATTTGAGTGCTGGAGGCCTGAATTCAGGTCCTCAAGCTTGCACAGCCAGACCCCCACCCCCAATCGCACACTGTTCTTAAGCAGGAGCATGATGACGTGTGTTTTTTGGTGCAAGGGCATCCGTATCTATATTTGGCTCTGCAAGAGTGATGTCCCGTTTGAGTACAGTGCACAGGGCTTGTAAGAGCGAAGATTTAGGGGGAAAATGTTTCTGTTTTCTTTTCTCTGCTTTCCTTCCACAGTGCCAGGATTACAGGTGTGATTCCCACACCCTGGAAACTGGTGTTTCTTCTGTTCCTGTGTCTGACCCCTCCCACCTCTCTCTCTCTCTATAAAAAAAAAAAAAAAAAAGACAAAAGACCCTGCTTCTTTGCTAAGGCTTCAGTTGCATAAGAACATAGACTGATGCTCTAAAACAGAAATTTACTTTCTACTCCATCACAGCCCCAAAGGCTGGATAGTCCACCATCAAGGTGCTAGCGGGTTGAGCTTTGTCTGAGGCTTCTCTGGCTGGCAGGTGCCACTTTCTGGCTGGATCCTCGTTTTTCCACTTATCACTCTTTCCAGTCCTCTCTCTCTACACCCAGGCCCTGCTGGAGGTTTCCAGGTTAGGACTTGAGCACAGGAGCTTGTGGAGACACAGTGAGGCCTGCAACAACCTTGAGCAGCCATCGGCTAAGAGAGATTGAGCTCCTCATCAGCCGGTTGGTTTTCAGTCCCTACCTCTGTACTGTGAGACGGTGCTAGGAGAGTGATGTGGGTCCACAGCCCGGCCGCACTCTTTAGAATTTCGCTTCAGTTTTGTGGGTTGTGATCTGTCTGTCTTTCCACTGCCCATCTCCTGCCATCTCCTGCCGCTGTGCCTCCCCACTTTGGTCCCCGTGGGCTCACAAAACCACACAATCCAATGGATGAAAACGGAGACCTGGGCTGGCAAGATGACTCAGCTGTTCTTGCAGAGGACCCAAGTTCACTCCCCAGCACCCATGTCAAGCAGAGGGGTCACACAACCACCTAGAACTCCTGCTCCAGACAATCACACAGCCTCTTCTGGCCTCAGATGACACCTGCATTCATGTGTGCACAGTTATACATAAACATACACATCATTTAAAATAAATCTAAAAAAGAGAAACAAAAACCAACAGGTCCTCCAGAAGGGCCGAAGCTTATACTCTGCCTCCAGGGATTACAGCCCCACAATGACTGATAGAGACTTCCTTATTGATTTTTTTGCTTTCTTTCTTGTTCTAGATCAAATATATACTGTCCTTTGATTTGGCCTGGTTTTGTTGAGACAAGATCTGATGTAGCTGAGGCTAGCTCTGTACTCCTGATCCTCTACTTCTGAAGTGCTGGGATGACCAGCATGTACCACAATGGTCTGCACTCATTTTTGATAAATAACCCCAATGTGAAGCACGGTTTTGTTGCCCTTCAGAAAGAATGGGGCTGTGTCACAGACTCTGTGACATCTTACAATAACTACTGGTTTCCAAGCAGGCTTGCTGGGGGTCAGTGTCTTAGAGGTGACATATAATTTAACAGCCCCAGGAGATATGCAGAGTCTGTCTGTGCAAAGGGGCACTCACAGAGCTCACAGACTCTCAGGGCTCCTTCCAGAACATTCAGACAACTAACAGGTGTCTGGAACTTGCACTGTAAAGACTTAGAGAACAGCTGGTTTAGGGTGTGTGGCCCTGTGGTTTCCACAACAACCATTCAACTCTTCCAGACCGCTGCCATAAAGAACACAGAAGTGACAGGTGTGGCTGAGGTCAATAGACGTCTTACACACTATGGAACGGAGATTGGCGTCAACTTTTATTGTGTTGGGAAAACTTAACTTCTGCTATTTTCCCTAATTGTTTGAAAGGATGAAGACCCTGCTTCAGGACTCCTGACACTGTGGGTGTAGCTATGATTCAGGTGCTAATGGTCCATGTCTGTTGCAGACTTCTCATAAACACTGCCTGAGGGTAATGATACATTTCCCCTACCGACAACACCCCTTTTAAAAAAATAACCACCAGTGCTCAGGTGGTTGTTCCCCTGACTAATGCAATGCCCAGGTCACCACACCCCAAACAATTCTTTCTTCTTGGACACTTCTTTTGTTTTGATTTGTGTGTGTGTGTGTGTGTGTGTGAGAGAGAGAGAGAGAGAGAGAGAGAGAGAGAGAGAGAGAGAGAGAGAGAGAGAGAGTCTTCCTCTGTAGTCCAAGCTGACTATGAACTCTCGGCAATCCTTCTGCCTCAGCTTCTCTAATACTGGGAATATAAATGTGAACCACCGCACCTGGCTTTCCTGGCTTTAGATGAGTTTTAAAGCTTTTCTTCACAAGCAGGCAAAGGCACTCATCTGCAGATAGCAGAACAGACTCTCATGTGGACCACACATTGCTGAAGAAACAAAAGGTAGAGACATCGTAGACACTGTCTGAATCCAAATACTGCATTTACCAGACATCCGTCCTCATGCTGTGGCCACGCCTGCAGGGGTGCAAGAGAAAGCAAGCCCATGGTCCACCAGCAGCATACATTGCTCTTAGGAATGAATGGCAGCTAAGCCTGGTGTGCAGGACTTCCACCCCAGCTACCCCAGAGGTTGAGACATGTGATTTCAAGTTCAACGCCTGCCTGCCTGGGCTAAAGAGAGAGCCTGAGCAGCCTAGAGAGATTCCATCTCAAAAAAAAAAAAATGTGAGAAGGTCCAGGGATGCGGCTTAGTGCTTCCCTAACAAATGTGATGCCCAACTGGGGTTTCGGACCCAGCAGTACAGCAAAACAAAACAATGACAGACAGAAGAGAGTGAGGGAAGGTGGGAGAGAGGGGGCTAAGAATGGATGACATGGCTGACAGTGACAGACACACTAGCAGGGTTACCCCTTACTCCCCAGAACCCAAATGTTATTTCTTGTATTGAAGGTGCATGGGGCTGCGGTATAGACGGTGCATGGGGCTGCGGTATAGACGGTGCATGGGGCTGCGGTATAGAAGGTGCATGGGGCTGAGGTATAGACAGTGCATGGGACTGCGGTATAGACAGTGCACGGGGCTGCGGTATAGACGGTGCATGGGGCTGCAGTTTAGAATGCATGGGTGCTGTGGCCTCTTTCCCTTGTGTGCCTCCTTTCCTCGGAAAAGCCTGGCACAGGTCCACCCTTTTCTCTGTTCTCACAGGGCTTCAGATGTTGTTCTGAAGTCTCAGCTGAAACAAGGTTGATCACATCTGGGGCTGGTCCCTCACATTTGTAGAAAGAGCAGAGTGGGAAGGCTATGGCTCTCTTCTCTTCAGTCTTCTCCCAAGTAGGCCTGCTCTGAAGGGACCCTCGTTCCAGGAGAGCCCACCCTGTACACAGAAGGTGGAAATATCCATATGCATTGCTGCTGTGGCGCTTAAGTGGACAGAAAGTAAGTGTGCATGCCTCTCCGTGTCTGGTGTCTCAGCCAAGAGCCTTGCAGTGAGGGAAAGCAACCATCTTGCTTCCTCTACCAGGCATTCAATCCTTTAAGGATAACATGGTGCCCTGTGATTACTGAAGCCTTCCATCCAAGCACTAACCAGGCCCCACCCTGCTTAGCTTCCGAGAAGAGGCGCATTCAGAGTATGGCCGTAGACCAGTGAGGAATTAGGCTATCCTGAAACTTCTTCTAAATGGACCAGGAAGACGTCACCCATTTCCTTCCATTGATGAAAGTTGGTGCTGGGAGGGCGAGCAGACTCCGATAAAAAGCACTTGTTAGCCTATGCTACAAAAATGGCAGCCAGCAAGGGCATCTTTATGGGTTTTACTATTGTTCCGATTCACTTGGAAGTGAGAGACAAGGTCTCACCCACTACCTAATCTAAACTAGCCTCAAAATCCCAGTAATCCACCTGCCTCAGTTTCCCCAGTGCTAAGACTAGAAATATACACCAACAAGCCCAGCAGAAAGACAGCTTTGTGAAGCCTATCATTACCATGCCAGACAAGAGTTTACTGTTAAAGGCACGTGACTAATTCCTGCCCGAGACAGGGGTAACTCTGGTGCACCAGAGCTCCTGCTTCTCTTGCAGAAAACAGTTTCTTAGCAATGAAACCTATCAGCTTTAATCTTAGCGCTGTCTGTATTTCTGCCACAAAACCATTTTGGAAACCATAAGGGCTATCAAATGTGTCTTCTGATGGCATCAGCTCAAAACCGAGAGAGGAGGGACTTTGCCTTACAGTAGTGTGTTCATAAGGAGATCTCACTGATCAGCTGGTTTTACAAACCAAGAGTCTCCCCTTTTGTCTGGCTTATCCCTAAATGCCCCTTGCTCTCATTTCTTAAATGAACCCTTGTTCCACCTCCAGAGTTCAGACTTTCTTTCTCAGGAATAACAATGCAATCCGAATACCAATAATCAAACACACACACACACACACACACACACACACACACACACACAACTAGTCCAGGTGTTATAATGCTTCCTAATCATAGGGGCCGTGTTGCACATTAGACAATTACCTCCCAGAAGAAAGAGTCTGACCTAGTTTTTGACATATAATTCAGGGTACATAAGATACCCCGATTATACAAGAACTTCTACACTACCTGCAAACCCCACCCAGGAAAAGCACACTTTCTTTTCCTTATGACACTTCTTATCCTTGCCCTGTTCCCAGGCCCCATAGAAGCAGTCTTCATTTTCAAAGTGCTCACCCAGCATTGTGCACCAGTTGTGAACTTTCTGTAAATATGCATGTCTATGGAGAATGAGGGATTTATACTCTGGCACAAACAGAATTCAAAAAGACCTGACTGACTCACCTGAGGAACTGAGTGATGTTGAGATAAAACTTGGACTGTGGGCAGCAGGGGAGGAGCAGACTTTCCTTTGGAAAGTGAGCCAACAGGTTTGTCTTGTTTGGGCATCCGTTTAACACAGTTTTAAAATACCACAATGCAGTCTAGCACTCTCCCTGGGTTTGTAGCGAGTGCAGTAACTCATCCTAGATTTCTGAACAATAAATTTACCTGATCTGGCTGGAAAGTGTGTGTTTACTCATTATTGGGTCATTAATAAAATAATTTACTGGCCACAGCCCACAGGAGGTTGCGAAGGGCCAGCCGGAGAGGCAGTGGAGGGTGAAGAAGGGCTGGAGTAGCCCAGGTGATGTTGACTCACTTGGAAAGGTGGGGCAGGGGCATAACACGCTGTTCCTGGCAAGAACTCTCAAGGCCCAGATTCCAGAGTGTCCCTGGGCACTGTGTGACCTTGTGCCTGCCAAAAGGGACCATTTCAAAGATTGGATCTCATGCTTAAGAAGGGACAGTACCGAGGCCCTCCAACAGTCCCTCTAGCAGTCCACGCACCTATTCATGTCCTCGGTAGCATGGCTAGCCTCCACTGACGAAACCTGGCCTTTCTTCCTCTAGTCTAACTGGTGCTCCCCGCGGGGCATGGACGTTCAGCTGGATTTCTAAGCCTCCTGCAGAAAGTGGAGCCTCAAAGTAAGTGGGGAGCCGAACACACCTGAAGTTGAAGTGATTGCTGAGTCAGGAAGCCCCACAGTGTGGGGTCCAGGTCACGTCAAAGCCCCTTCCCCACTCCCACCAGCCTCCTACTCTGAAACCCCATAGGCCTGTCTGCTCAGAGGTCACCTGCAAAAAGCACAGTGATGTCACCACTGTCCCCAAAACAGATCCAAAGAAGCTGAAATAGGTCTACAGTAGGGAAGTGGGTGTCCCCATCACAAAGGTGACCCATCCAAGTGTCATTGCTAGATTCCTCAGCCTGGGGTCTCTAGGATGGAGCCAGCAAGGGGACGAACACTCCTTGAACACTCTCAGTCACCCTAGCCCTGCCGCTCAGTTTCCAGGACAGGATGTCAGGGACCCACCCGCCCCATCAACTCAGGGTCCTCCGCAAGTAGGGGAGCAGCGAATGAGGCCCCTGCAGCAGCTAGGTCCAGGGTGTTAGAGACTACTCCCGAAGAGTTACAGCTGCAACACCCACGTAGTGCTCCGAGGTCACCTCGCTGGCTGCCACTGCGGGCCACCGCAGGATGCGCCCAGGGGAGGCCTGGGGTCGCCGGGGACAGCGCAAGGTGGCAGCAGTGGCCCTACCTGTGGTGGAGAGCACCGTGCTGGCGAAGAAGAGCGCCGAGGTGAAGTCCCAGTTCCAATTGCCAGAGGCGTTGCTGAGCACCGACACTCCATAATTGCTGGCCTCCAGCACGCGGCCCAGGAACTGCTCCAGCTGCGGCTCCGACAGACACTCGTGCTCCTCCAGGAAGCGCCGCTTCAGCTTGCGCAGCTCCTGGCGCAGCAGGTCCTCGTAAGGCAGCTCCACGGACGAGAAGACCACGGCGCCGAACACCAGGTAGAGCAAGTAGCCCAGCACCAGGAAGCCGAAGCACCAGGCCGAGCGGTGCCGCTCCACCAGGCGCACGCACGAGCTGCCGGCCAGGGACTGCAGCATCTTCCCAGCGCCCGCGGCCCCGCGCCTCCCGCCGCCGCCGCCGCTCCCTTTCCTGGTTCCCTGCAAATTGAAGAGGCCAGATGATGTGGCGGTGACGTGGTTGCCGGCTCAGGTAGCGGAGCCGGCAGAGCGCGCGCACCCACTTGGCGGGAGCTGTTAACTGCCCGCGCCCCCTACCTGGCTTCCTAAACCGGAAAGTGCAGTTTTGGTGGCGCTAGACTCTGGCCTGAGGCTGCCTGGCTCGCTCTTCCCCTCCCCAGTGCAGGCAGCAGGCACTGAGCCGTGTGTGTGTGTGTGTGTGTGTGTGTGTGTGTGTGTGTGTGTGTGTGTGTGTGTGTGTGTGTGACTTCTGAGCAACAGTGCTTGTCCACCCTATCCTGGTTAGTTTTGTCCCCCAGGCAGTCCTCCTGATTAAAGCCGCGGTCGCTAAATACCAAGGGTACAGATAGATACTGTCTTCCTCTGTCTTGTTGGCTGGACCGCTGAGCCATTTGCTGCCCAGACTATTGAAAATTCAGGAACCTCACTATAAAAAGCAATTTGAAACCTCTTCCGACCCTCAACCTCCACCTGTAACAGAAAGGATCTCTCTGAGGGTGAAGGAGAAGTCTAAAACTTTAAAACACAGCCTCTGGATTCTAGTTTTAACAATGCCCCCAATTCCGGGCACTCCATGGCCAGGGGACAGAAATGAAAATGTGAACTAGTACTGATACTCTAGTACTGATAGTGCTTCAAGGGTCACAAAAGGGTGTGTGTGTGTGACCTGACTCTGACACTTCCTACAGAAAGATAGTCCTATACATAGGACTCACCGTAACTGTATCTTACCCATATATGCCATATCATACATTATACTTACTATCTGAGAGTTTCTATTGCTGTGAAGAGACACCATGACCACAGCAACTCATAAAGAAGACCATTTAACTGGGGCTGGCTGACAATTGAGGGGTTTAGTCCATTTTCATCATGACGGGAGCATGGTGGCAGGCAGGCAGATGTGCTGGAGGAGGAGCCGAGAGTTCTACATATGGATCAGCAAGCAGCAGGAAGACAAACAGACACTGGCCCTGGCTTGAGCATTTGAAACCTCAAAGTGACACACTTCCTCCCACAAGGCCACGCCTCCTCTCACAAGGCCACGCCTCCTCCCACAAGGCCACGCCTCCTCCCACAAGGCCACGCCTCCTAATAGTGCCACTGCCATTGAGTCTATGAGGGCCATTCTTATTCAAACCACCATTCTCAGTTTGAAGATGTGTCCATGTCATTATGAACACATAGAGTCAAGAATTACGGGCATTCTAAAGGCTGCTTTACAGGAGGGTAGAAGGCGGGAAGACAGCTTAGCTGGTGATGCGCTTGAATCCTCAGTTTTGAAGTCAGATCCTCACAACACATGTAAAAAAAAACCTCAAGTCAAAAGAGCAAGCACTTGTAACCCAGCACTGAGGGGACAGAAACAGTGGGGTCCCTGGGGTTGCTCGTCAGCCAGCTTTGCTAGCTCAGGTTCATGGAGAGAAGTAATAAAAACACCTGACACAGATCTTGAAGCCGTGCTTGCAGGTTCTGACAGCCTTCTTATTAAAGGTAGAGTTGGGTCCCCTGTGTGTGAGACTGAGTGACTTGAGACTATTCCAACTGGCAAACTTCCTTAGAGGAGACACTGGGTGACTTTTAAGGAAGGGTCATACAAACTGCAGCTGCCGACCTTGACCCTTGGAACAAACATTCCTCCAGTCAGGGAGCCTGAGCCATGGTAGGAAATCCACAATTCACACATCGGTGTTCTAGGTGGCAAGCTGTTCGAGTCCAACTTCCTGACCATTTCAGTGAAACAGTAGTTTATCCCCAGCATCCAGGGGACCTATTATATGTACGTGTCCCCTGAACCAGATACATCTTCCCTCTGGACTCTGCCTGAGAGGTTCTTGTTTTAAATCACTGAGTCTTGTGTTAACTTGTTACACTCTAATAAACAACTAGAGGAAGCTGCATCTGGGCTGGGCTTTAAAGCTCATTGTTAGAAGTTTTCTTTTAGATGAGCAGTGCATGCTTCTAATCCCAGTGCTGGGGAGGTGGAGACAGACAGATCCCTGGCAGTTTCTGGCCAGTCAATCCGATCTACTTGGTGAGTTCCAGCTCAGTGAGAGACCCTGCCTCAAAAAAACAAGGTGATGGACGCCTAATAAAAGACACGCAAGGTTGTTCTGTTTGTCTTCCACATGTACACACACACACACACACACACACACACACACACACACACACGAGAGAGAGAGAGAGAGAGAGAGAGAGAGAGAGAGAGAGAGAGAGAGAGAGAGAGAGAGAAAGAAAGAAGTTTCTAAGTCTCTTTTCCTTAGTTGCTCATGGGTCCTCATTGTCATTGCTGTGACAAATACTCTGGAGAAACACCTTCAAGGGAGGGAATGTTTCTCAGGCTCATCATTTCTGTGTTCAAGCCCTGTTTCTTGTTCATTCCTTAACATTAAGCCTGTTCTCAGGCAGTGGCCATCGGCAGCCCAGGGTTTTGACCCTTGAGGATGGGAGACAGCAAATTGATGACAGCCTCACTGGAGACAGGAGTCCTAGATTGGGATAGTTACGTGGGTGTGCTCATGTGGAGGACAGAGGATGGGGGGGAGGGGGGACGCTGGTCCTCTCCTTCCACCACATGGGATCTGGGGACTCAACTCAGGTCGCCAGGTTTGGCCACAAGCACCTTTCCTCACTGAACCATCCCACTTGTCCAAAAGGACATTTTTTAAAGAGATCTTTTGGATCAGTGAAGTTGAGAGATTTGGTTGTCCAAGGAAAGCTGAATGATATTCTTCAGACTGAAGAGCATTGTCTCCTGGGTGCTGGGATTGACAGAAAGAAACAGAGTACACACAAAAAAAAATGTCATTTAAGTTGGCCAACGTGAGCAAATGCGTTTTCTTAGAGAGAAAATCAACAGTGGAAGAGAAAACTAATCACACTGTGATGAGGAGCTTGTGACATGTCTAGAGGCAACTCAGATTATTACACTGGGAAGCAAGACATGCAAATTAAAAGGAGGAGGCGTGTTAGATGGGAATACGAAAAAGAAGGAGTTGCTGAGGAGGTACAGAATGTCAGCTATTAAGTGTAAGTGCTCAGTGGAACAAATTTAACCTTTGCTATATAGCCCAGGCTGGCCTTGAACTCAGGATCCTTCTGCCTCCATCTCTCCAATGCTGAAATTCCAGTCACAGGTCATCATCCCTGGGGGGCGGGGATTGATTTAATGTAGAATCCAGTGCAGACAAACAATTACTATGATTCAATATCAGCAGTCAAATCATCCGGTGAAAACAGGGCAAGTGGCTTAAATAAATGCTTCAAACAAGACTAGTTAGGACAGTGGGAGACACTTAACATTAAACCCCATGAAGACATCACCCACACCCGCTGGCATGATTAAAATCAATATTAACAAGAAAGTAAGGACAGGCTTCGAAGCTATGGAGACACCTGAAAAGAGATGGAAATGAATTTGGAAACCCCCTGGAGGCTATGAAACAAAAACTGTGGCATTACATCATAACTGATAATGCCCGGGGAACTTCCGGAGGAAAGACAGTACTTTATATCAGAGTTGGAGCAGTGGGTACACACGTGGAAATGTTTACAAAGTTGTCACTTGTACCCTGAACGTAATGCCACTGCACATAAATTAGATCTTAAGGGTGGAAAAAGGATTTCTGTTCTAGAAAAAAAGAAAAGGCACTGTTCACTGCATTTGAAAAATAAATGAGTCCCTGTACCCTACTAGAGAGATCCTTACTCATTGGCGTTCATTGCCACTCTGTTCACGGGAGCCAGGAAATGGAGTCAGTGGAGATGCCCGTTGCCCGACTAATGGATAATGAGAATGTGGTACATGTGCACAATGGGATTTTATACAGCTGTGAACTAAAATGAAATGATGACATTTGAAGGTAAATGGATGGAACTGGAAAAACATTACACCAAATGAGGCAAACAAGACCCAAAAAAGACAAATGCTGTCTGCTCTCCTTTACATGTGGGTCCTATCTTTAGAACTGTAGATGTATATTGTGGGGGTGCTGTGTTTAACTTGGGGTGCATTTAACTTGTGGTGCTTATAGAAGGCAGCAGACTAAAAAGGGGCTGTCAGCAGTTTCTGGAAGGAAGACCTTAAGGGAGAGGGGACGGTAGAACACGGGTGGTTTGGGTGGTGTGAAGGTGGGGAGGAGAAGGGGGGTCGATGGAGAGGAGAAGGGGAGGATAGGGCAGGGGGTGCGGAGGGATTACCAACACTAAGAATATTTGAAACTCCTTATGGAGACCTATTCTGTTGTCCCCGTTAGCTGTGGAATCTTCTGTCCAGTTGCAAAGCCTTCAAAAGGGTCATTCATGCCCATTGTCTCCTTTCTCTCGGGGACATCTCTGCCTGGAATGAATACTTCTCTTGTCTCTGCTCATCTTCGGTCTTATGCCTGCCTCCTCTAGGAAAGCTTCCCAAGTCACTGCCACCTCTGACCTTGAACTCTCAGAGTGTCCAGGGAAGGCCATTCATGTGGCACTGTGCATCTGGGCTTGTCAGATGAGATTTGTCTCTTGTTCTCTTCTCCTTGGCTGAAGAACTCCTTTGAGGGTCTCAAAAAAAAAAAAAAAAAAAAACTAGAAAAAATGCTGGGGACTTAGTTCAGGGGAAGAGTACTTCTCCAGCATACCCAAGACCCTGGGTCCAGTCCTCAGCACTGAAGACAAAGAAAAGACTAGAAAAGGAATGTAGGCAACATAGAATACAGTATCCATCACATTGAAACAGAAGCCAAGACACTGAAGAGCTGGTGAATAAAAAAGGGGGAAGAATTGACTACAGTGATGCTTCCGGAAGTAGCAGGCCAGCTGCCTTCAAACACTGGAGTAAGGGATGAAAGCAGAGGAAGTTGTAATCATGGGATACATGGTTACTTTTCTGTTGCTATGGCCGAATACATGACTATAACTGTAATTAATGAGGTAATTCCACATAATTTATTTGGTGACCAAGAAAGGTTTATTTCTGGGGTAATTTACAGCCAATCGGGGTTGGTTACAGGATCCGGGAGAGATGAGGTACCATCCAGTGAAGAACTCTGGCTTGGTCTCCCATCCAGCTTCCAAGACCACGAGGTATCCAGAAGGGGCCAGCATGTACGCACCTCGAGTCTTAAGGGGCTCCCTCTCAGCCACGCCCCAGAGGCAGGTCATAGGCAGGTGTGGCAGTCTAGGGGCAGTGTTTCAAGGTCAAAGCCGGAACAGCTACCCACTACACATGACACAATCAGCTTCAAGGAAAAAAATAGTTACTTGGTTCGGTGTTTGAGAAGTTTCAGCACGCAGTCCTTGTCTCTACTGATTCTGGGCCCATGCTAAGGCAGAATGTCATGGTGTTGGGCACATATGGCAGAGGTGGGTCACATCATAGCAGATGGGAGAGGAAGGGACTGGTAACCAAGTATAACCTTCAAAGGTGCAGCCCCTGCCCCCCGCAATGAGTACATTCTAATCAAGCCCTACCTCCTAGGGTTTCCAGAACTTTGTGAATAACAGCAGCTCCTCACTAGCCATGATCACGCCATTTTGTTCTTTGATCTTTCTTCTCCATCTTGGTTAAACAATGATAATTCCCTAAATAGTTTGAGTTCTGGAACTCAAGTAGCTTGTTTTTGTGGATTCTTCTCCTCCCTCCTCATCTACCCTAGTAATGGTGGCCACCAGAGATGTTTTTAATCTCCTGATACTCTGTAACTCTATAACTGGTTACCCCTAGCAACAACCATCTCCAGGTTGAAAACAGGAAACCTCTCAACCCTCTTCCGGCTTCCCCTTTTCTTCCCTACAATCACTGCAGCCTGTAAGTGATGGCCAGCTCTGACCCTTACACCAGAGCCTCCCTCTGCAGGACTGTCCTCAAGTGGCTAGCTTCCTTGTCAGTCTCCTTCTCAATATCCTTCCACTCCTGGAGAAAAGTTATTCAATACACAAGCTGTAGGGAACATTCAAATTCAGAACATAATTCGGGTCATTTCATGATGGAGTCCCGAGTTCTGGGGTCCAGACTTTGCCCTGATGGAGGAAAGGCTGTGCTGTGAGTACTGACATCCAATGAAGAAGACAGGGACCAGGGTAGAAAAAGAAGCTGTGTGCCAAGAGCAGAAATCCCCAGGGCTTGGAAAGTATTGGAGAGGATGGCTGGGAGAGGATGAGTCCCCAGTGGGGGTACTGCCTACTTCTTAATTCTAGTCACAGATTACACCGGCCCCAAATTTCTGGCTCACACATAGACACACACCATTACCACCGAAACCACCACCACCACAAGCAACCACCATCACCCCACCACCACCACCAGCAACCACCATCACCCCACCACCACCACCAGCAACCACCATCGCCCCACCACCACCACAGTAAGCCAAGTACAGGTGCTGGTCAGGCTGTCAGTATTGCCTGACATGGGGCAGGTAGGGGATGGAAATCTTGATTCTAGATGAACCATGAACTTCAAGTCAGAGCCCTCCTTTTCTTTTGCAGACTTTTTCCTTGCCAGCTTCCTTTACTAAGTCCATTTTTATTTGGTGCTTTGAAGTCTGTAGATCATTCCCAAAGAAAAAAGTCATTAGGCAAATTCCTCTGAGTAACGCCATTACGATAACTGCGTAAGTAGGCCAGGCATTGTTATCCAATTTCCACAGCTGAACGAGCGGAGAACTTGGAAAATGCCCTGTCAAGGGCACCCTGGGTGGATGTTCCCAGCCTGAGCCTGCCCTCTGAATTGCAGCACCACAGGGCACACTGACAAGCCTGCAGGAAGCATGCGACCCAGACACTCCCCATGCACTTGGCATTAGGTTAGGGAAGGAAACTTAAGGACTTGGTAAGAAACAGCTCTCTCCTGCCATGGCTTCGTCATCTTTCAAGGATCCTCACATCACCAAGAGATACGTTTGACCTTCCCTGAGAACCATATGAACACAGAGGAACATTTAAGAAGGCAGATAAGGAGAAGGCTCCAAAGTGGCTGCATTTGAGGCAATAAGCTGGGGTATTTGCTGTCTGCTTAGGACAACACCAGAAGCTAAAAGATAATAAATGTTTGTGGGTCTTGGTCAAAACATATGAGTTAACCATCCAGAGTTTTCAAATAGCACACATCTTCCTGAGAGAGCAGCCCTGACAATGAACTTGGCACTTTTGCATGGGAGGCTAGGGAAGAGAAGGCTTCTGAGCCCTCTAAGACGGGAAGTGCAAATCTTTTTAAAGTTGGTAAGCAAAGCATACAGGAGCAACAGGCATCATGGACCCATCTGTCCATCTATCTTCAGCTTGTGGACCTGTTCGTAGTTTAGCATTTTACAGTCCTTAATTGAATCATGTGAAATTCTATTTCCAGAAGCAGAACAGTAGTCATCCCTTTACCCTCTCTCCTCTTGACCCTCTCACCTCACCCCTCCTCCTCCTCCTCCTCCTCCTCCTCCTCCTCCTCCTCCTCTGGATTTCTCTGGCTATAATCTAAAATGCATGGTCTGCTGTTTCTAAGATGGAGCCCGAGATTGAGGAACCCATAAGACATTGATTCCCAAATCATGTTGACTGTGTGTTGTAACCCGGGGATTGAGCGTTGGGGCTGCTCTGTTTTGAAGCCGTCTCCTCTCCTCTCAAATGCGGCAAGATGGCGAGTCTGCCCTGGACACAGCCACATTTGCCTGTAGAGGAAATGGCTTTGCTTCCCTGGCAAATTGGAAAGAGTTTATATTAAAACACGTCATTCCTGCAGCTTGCTCCCGAGATGGTGGCCAGCTCTGTTTGTTCTCTTCTACGATAACACCCTTTCTCCCCAGACTATGTTCCCAGCTTACCCAGAATCTGGAGCTTTAAAGAAACCAGGAGCAGAGGTGAGACAGAAAAGTGCAGTGGGCTTTGTTTGTCTGTTTTTGCTTTTTCTTGCCTGAATACTGAAAAACGGTATTCTTCCCTGGGTTCGAATATGTTTCCATGTCCTTAAATCTATAGCTGGAAAAGTATCTGTGGGGATGGAAGGACAGACATAAGGACAGAGTGTCACACCTTGAAGTGTTATTTCTTAGGTTTGAATATGTTTCCATGTCCTTAAATTTACAGTTGGAAAAGTATCTGTGGGGATGGAAGGACGGACATAAGGACCATGCTGATTTCTTAGGTTTGAAATGGTACCAGGATGCTGACGGTGTCCTGTACTTGTCTTCTCAGCTCTCTTCCTAACATTAGAACTAAGCAGAAGCAACTTATACTATGGCTAGAAAAACAACATAACAGGAAGGCAGTAACAAGGTGCCGTAACCATGGTAACCCAGCACTGAGCATATGGGAAAGACTTTAACATCACACACCATACCACTCCCATGCCTGGTGAATGAAGATGGGGCTTGGCCCTCTGCTCTGGGAAGAAGAGCAGAGAACCCACTCTGAGGTGAGGCCAACACTTTGATTAAAAAAAAAAAAAAAAAAAAAAAAAAGGTTTCCCGGGTTCCCGAGTAGTGGTTCACTTAATGAGGGCTCTCTTACACCTCCTAGAGTGTCCCTCTCAATTACTCATGACAGCTTTATTCTGCAAACCTGACCCTGAGAGGAATTAATAAAAAAAGAAGTACAATACAGAAGGTAGACAATTAAAAACCACTCCATGATGCTGTGGCATTCAGTCCCAAAGGATTTCTATCCTTTGGCTTTTATTTCTCCAGTGTACTTAAATCCATCCACCTCAAGAGGCAAGATAGTGTCCCACTCCACTGTAAATCCCCAACATGTAGTGCTGGGTGCATGGTATAGGCCCAGGAAACGTGTGTTGGGAAACAGACACCTTTCCCAAAAAGCCAGGTGTCTCTGAACAAACCATGAAGGATCACATTTTTTCTTGTCATGCATGTGTGTATGTGTGTGTGCAAGGATATGTGTGTGTGTGTGTGTGTGTGTGTGTGTGTGTGTGTGTGTGTATGTGTGTATATGTACATGTACATGTGGAAGTCAGATGTCAACCTCGGGTGGCATTACTCAGGAGCCATCTACATTATTTTTTGAGACAGGGTCTCTCATAAGACCTGGGGCTCCCAGATTAGGTCAGGCTAGGCTGACCAGTGAGCTCTGGGGATCTGCCTCCTGATACCTCCCCAGCACTGAGATTACACACTTGATGTTTTCACACATGAGCCCTGGGAACCAAATTCAGAGTCTTGTGTTTGCTAGGCTGTCTCCCCAGGCCCCTGGCTTTTGAAATCACTGTTGTAAATAATAAATTAAGGCAACTATTACCAAAAATTAGCAAATTCCATGCTGACTTAGTCTGTCACTGTTTATTAGCTGAAATAGCTCTCAGGGACAGTTACTGAAGTCTGAGACCAGGGAATTCAGGTGACAGGTTTGCATGTCTAATTCAATCTCATGGCTGTTCTCCCGGGGTGGCTTAATAGGGTGTGAAGAGGTGTGATTTTTGCTTTGGTCAAATAGCTTGTGTCAGGTTCAGAAAAATAAACATCAAGCCTCCGCACATGGCTAGATCTGTAAAGAGCCACTGTGCTCCTAGGGTCGGCACACCAATTCTATTGATTTTTGAAAATGAATGGTGTTGCCTTTGATACAGTTACCGCACCATTTTGTGAACTTCCTGGAGCGCTGGCTGGTGGCATGCTAAACTGAAAGTCGCTCCCTCACCCAGGGAGTGTTTTCAAGGCCTTTTGTACTCTTCATCTTGTGTGGACAGTGACTGTGCCAGAAAACAAGCATGGCTTCCTAGGAATTGGAAGCCCATGGGTACACCTGTAACATCTAGCTCAGTCTTCCAGGAGCCCAGAGTAGGGGCTGTGGTTTAGACGAGTGTTCCCCGCAAGTCCCCATATTGAAGGTTTGTGCTCCCATTCTCACACCTCCAGGCTTTGATGCTTCTGGGAGCTTGTTGGACCTTTAGGAGGTGGGAGGAAGGTGGGTTATTTGAGCTGTGACCCCAGTCTTCTCCTTTCTGTCTACTTCCGGGTTACCATGAGGTGAGCAGTCTCCTCTGCCACTCAAGACCACCAGGATGCAAAGGCAAACACAGACCCAAGGTAACCCAGCCAGCCCACACTGGACTCAATGTCCCCAAACTGTGAGTCTCAAGAAACCACTCACTTTTTTTTAAAAAAAGCTGATTCACCTGAGGTGTTTGCTACAGGAATGGAGGATGGCCTGACACAGCAGGGCTTGGATCCTTGGCAAAACTGAATGTACTGGAGATGGCCACTGGTCTCTGGGGACAAGACATCCAGGCTTCCAGGAAATACACTTCCTTGTCAATCACACATGCATCGTTTAGACTGAGGCAAAGACAGGCTGAAGGCAGGGGACCACTGGCACCAGATTATACAGGCCTTGGCCTTTCTTGTCACAGCTTCCATTTCAGATCTTCTTGGGTGGCTCCTTCCCTGTGACTTCCTTTAAAAGATGTGTGACCATTTCTCTCAAGCACAGACTTGCAGTGGATACGATATCTAGAATTAAGAAACGAAGGCCCATTCACGAGCTCTTGGCTAAAACCCTTAAGTCTTTTGCATTCTCTTAATATGATCTGAGGCTATGCCTTGAAATCAAACACATTAATATTTTTCCACTGAGGTAGGTATATAGCTACTCGAAATTGATTGAGTATTATAAGTGGTCTCAGCTCACATCAAAACAAATGTGCTATCAGACAAGGTCAAGGAGATGAGATTCTTATGCCAAATGCATTGTGGGAAATTCTTTTACTTTTCAGGTCCTCTAGCTTTTGGACCTGCAGGTCCCTAGGTACTCAGCCACTCTCTATTATCCCATGTGACCTCAGCCACACACCTTCTTGAGGAGGAAATAATGGGTTGCTTCAGAGAAGTCTTTGATCTTCCTACAGCACCTGAGGAATTTTCCAGGATTGCACAGAGGCCACATGAACCTTCAAGCTGTATCCAGGGAGTCCTTAGGTCCTTAGGACTGTGAGTTGGGAGAAGGCACCACACACACCACCATATGAACAGAAGTGTGATTTTTTTTTTAATTATTCAATTGCATCCCAGAGGTCCAAATGCAAGACTGTTTTGAGGAATTTCAGGGGCTGAGAATGGACAGAGAAAAGGGTAGCAACTGAGGATTGTTGCAGGAATGGGACAGGACATAGCCAGAGGAGGTGGCTTTTGATATTGTGTGTGAGATGGAGTATTTTCTGATGAGATACCATTAGCAGGCTCTAAAAAGACAATCAGACGTGTTAATCTAAGAAATCCTGTGGCCTGTTGTAGAAAATATGCCAGAAGCTGCCTCATAAGAAAGCTTTCTTAGTAGGAAGTAGCCTAGAATGCATTGGCACAGGAGACCACTTCCTAAATATAACACCAGTAGCACAGACATTGAGAGCAACAATTAATAAACAGGACTTCCTGAAACTGAGAAGCTTCTATAAGGCAAAGGACACAAATAAGACAGAACAACAGCCTACAAAATGGGAAAAGATCTTCACCAACTCCACATCTGACAGAGGGCTGATCTCCAAAATATATAAAGAACTGAAGAAACTAGACATCAAAATACCAAACAATCCAATTAAAAAATGGGCTACAGCTCTAAAGAGAGAATTCTCAACAGAAAAATCCCAAATGGCCAAAAGACATTTAAGGAATTGCTCAACATCCTTAGTCATCAGGGAAGTGCAAAACAAAATGACTCTGAGATACCATTTTACACCTGTCAGAATGGCTAAGATCAAAAACACTGAAGACAGCTTATGTTGGAGAGGATGTGGAACTAGGGGAACACTTCTACACTGTTGGTGGGAGTGTAAACTTGTACAGCCACTCTGGAAATCAGTATGGTGACGTCTCAGAAAATTGGGAATCAATCTTCCTCAAGACCCAGTGATACCACTCTTGGGCATATGCCCAAGGGATGTTCAATCATAACACAAAGACACTTGCTCAACTATGTTCATAGCAGCATTATTCATAATATCCAGAACCTGAAAGCAACCTAGATACCCCCCAACCAAAGAATGGATAAAGAAAATGTGGCAAATATAGACAATGGAGTATTACTCAGCTGTAAAAAACAATGACATCATGAAATTTGCAGGCAAATGGATGGAATATCATCCTGAGTGAGGTAACCCAGATTCAGAAAGACAAACATAGTGTGTACTCACTCATAAGTGGATACTAGATTTAAAGCAGAGGATAAACAGACTACAACCCACAGCTCCAGAGAAGTTAGGAAACAAGGAGGAACCTAAGAAGATCCATAAGTAAACTGGGAATGAGGGGGGCTAGAAGGGAGAGGATGGTGGATAAGAACATAAGGGAATGAGATGGTTGAGCTGGAACAGAGATGGAGTGGGAGAGCAATGAAAGAAATACCATGATAGAGGGAAACATCATGGGGATAGGGGGAAACTGAGTGCTAGGGAAGTTCCCAGGAATCCACAAGGATGATCCCACCTTAGATTACTAGCAATAGTGGTGAGGGTGCCTGAACTGGACTACCCTGGTAATCAGATTGGTGAATACCCTAACTGTCATCATAGAGCCTTCATCCAGTAACTGATGGAAGCAGATGCAGAGATCCATAACCAAGCTGAGCTCTGGGAGTCCAGTCAAGGTTCCCAGAGAGGAAAGAGGGATTCTATGAGCAAGGGGGGGGGGGTGTCAAGATCATGATGGGGAAATCTACAGAGACAACTGAACCAAGCTCATAGGAATTCATGAACTTTAGACTGACAGCTGTGGAACCTGCATGGGACCAGACTAGACCTTCACATATGGGAGACAGTTGTGTAGCTGGGCCTGTTTGAGGGGCCCCTGGCAGTGTGATCAGGATCTATCCCTGGTACATGAGCTGGCTTTCTGGATCCCATTATCTATGGTCAGGCATCTTGTTCACCCTTGGCGGGGGTGCTGTGTCCTACCTCAACTGAATTACCAGGCTTTGCTGTCCCCCCATGGGAGAACTTACTTTTTTTTTGGAGGAAGAAATGAGGGGTGGGAGGTAGGATTAGGTGGAGGGGGGCGATTGGGAGGAGGGATGAGAGGGGGATCTGTAGTTGGTATGTAAAAATGAATAAAAAAATTGTAAATAAAATAAAAACATACTTTTAAAACTGAAAAAAGAAGGAAGGAAGGAAGGAAGGGAGGGAGGGAGGGAGGGAGGAAGGAAGGAAGAAAGGAAGGAAGGAAGCTCTTGGGCCTGGTGGTGGTGGCATATTCCTTTAATCCCAGCATTCAGGAGGCAGAGGCAGGCAGATCTTTGAGTACAAGGCCAGCCTGGTCTACAGTGTAACACAAATTGCTAAAGGGTCTCACAATAATTAACCCGGAGCCTGGTATTGAGGTGAAAGCTGAAAGATTAAAGAAGCAGAGCGAGCCATAACCACCACCTCTCACCTCACCAACTCCTCAGCCTGAAAGAGCTCCAGCCGAAAGGGCTTCAGTTGAAAGAGCCCCTAGCTAAAAGAGACGCTTCTGCTGAAAAGCCTTCAGTTCCTGTCTCCTCAGGCCTTATGTACCTTTCTCCACCCAGCCATGACTGCCTGGGATCAAAGGTGTGTGTGATTCCCAGTTACTGGGATCAAAGGCATGTGCCACCACTGCCTGGCTCTGTTTTCTCTCCTAGACTGAGTCAATCTCTTGTAGTTCAGGATGGCTCTGAACAGATCTCTGCCTTCTGAGTGCTAGGATTAAAGGTGTGTGCCACCACTGCCTGGCCTCTATGTTTAATCTAGTGGCTTGTTCTGTCCTCTGATCTTCAGGTAAATTTTATTAGGGTACACGATGTATCACCACATTTCCCCTTTTTGTCTAAAATAATAAAAGAAGGTTATAACTAATATAAGAAAAACTATATACAATAAGTATATATAATATATACAGTCAAGAATTACATTAACAATTTCCAGTCCATTAACATTTGACAAATTCAGACAATAAACTCCATTAATTATCCTGTTTTGGTGAGTCCAAATGGTATCTAATTCATGTTCTATCCTAACTTGTATTACCAATCAAAAACTATCTTTTGATGTCTTTCAAACTTACACACTTTACACCTCTTGAGTGAGTTTCTTTTCTGAATTTGTTAACAGTGAAAACTATAACTATAGCTATCTAATCTTCAACTCCCTCAGAGACCTAAGAAGGAAATAATATTAATTTTAATGCAGAGGGAAATACTATATTGGATATTAAATTGGAATGGATATTTCTATCAAATAAACAAAGTAAAAAAAATTAAAAACTTACCTGGAAAAGATCTCTGAGTTGATCTTAAAAGGAAAATTGAGACTTCATCATTTAGCAGGAATAGACCCAGCAGAAATTGGAGCACCTTTAACTAAGGATGACATTAACAAATTATGGGCAGAAAGTGAACGTTGGCAAAGAGCTTACAGTAATTTTTTGGGAGAAATAAACAGCAAATATCCCAAAAGCCATAGAATTAAACTTATAAAGAGAACTAACCGTATCCTGCCTCGAATTGTACGGGAAACACCAATATCTGGAGCCTCTACATTTTGTACTGATGCAAACCAAAAAAGAAAGGCAGGTTACAAATCAGAAAATGTAAGTAAAGTGGTTTAAAGTCCTTATAATTCTGTCCCAAAATTAGAATTATATGCTATTCTGATGGTATTAATGGATTTTATAGAACCTCTCAACATAGTTACTGACTCTCAGTATGCAGAAAGAGTGGTCTTACACATTGAAATTGATGAATTTATCCCTGATGAGTCAGAATTAACTTCATTATTTATTCAGTTACAGGAAATAATCAGGAATAGAAATCATCCCTTATATATAACTCACATCTGATCCCATACGAGTCTGCCAGGCCCTCTAGCACAAGGTAATGACAAGACTGATCAATTATTGATAGGAAATGTACTGGAGGCCTCAGAAATTTATAAAAAAAAATCATGTCAATAGTAATGGTTTGAAAAAGGATTTTTCCATAACCTGGCAACAAGCCAAAAAAAATTATAAGGAAATGTCTCACTTGTTCTTTATCCAATCAAACTCCACTACCAGCAGGATAAAATCCAAAGGATACTCAGAGGAATAAAATCTGGCAGATAGATGTGCTTCATTTTGCAGAATTTGGAAAATTGAAATATGTACACCACACCATTGATACCTACCTATTCAAGATTTCAATGGGCAACTGCTTTGAGTTCTGAAAAAAGCTGATTCTGTAATTACACATTTGCTAGAAGTTATGGCCCTCATGGGTATACCTATACAAATTAAAACTGACTATGCTCTAGCATATGTCTCTGGTAAAATGAAACAATTTTTTGCCTACTACAATATAAAGCATATTATGGGTATACCACACAATCCTACAGGCCAAGCAGTCATAGAATGATCAAATCGACTCTAAAGGATATGTTAAATAAGCAGAAAGAGGTAATAAAAAACCCAGAAATAGATGACATAGTGCTCTATTAACATTGAATTTTCTTAGTGCTAATGAGAAAGGAACAACAGCTGTGGAGAACACTGGATAATAAAAAAAAAAAACTACAGAATTAAATCAGCCTATATACTTTAAAGATGTGCTGACTTCAGAATGGAAACCAGGATATGTGTTACTGTGTTACGTTGGGGACAAGATTTTGCTTCTGTTTCCACAGGAGAAGAAAAGTTATGGATACCATCAAAATTGATAAAGGTTTGATTTGAACAAGAGAGACCTCTTAATTAGAAGAGGTGATAGTTAATCAACCAGCATGACCATTCAATTTAAACTAACTTATACCACTAACAAATGCTGTTCATTTGATCAGATATAACTTGCCAAAAGGGAACCTCCCCAAAGTTAGGCTTGGGCAGAGGGTTTTGTTTTTGTCTTTCAGGAGAATGAAGGCTAAAGAATCTGAAGAACACTGGACAAAGGAGACATCTAAAGAAAAAGGACAAATCATCCAGAAAAAATGTCCCAAGAAAAAGAGTAAATTGGCCTATTGGTATATCACATGTCTAACAGAACAAAATTTCATAAGTCGTCCTAAATGTTTGTTTCTGCTGTTCCCTACAGACACATAACACAAATAATTTTTATATCCCAGTTCAATTAAAAATTAAAGCTGGCTTTGGAGTTGGAGTGTGGCTCTCTCCTTCTCTAAACCCAAACATGCTTGTTAAAAAAAATGCAAAATCTTTGTATCATGTCAGAAGAACCACCTGATACGGAACAGAAGAAAAACCAAAATTAAGAGAATATTCTATTGCTATTAATCATGATCCTTTGGTTTTATTTTGAATCAAACTTTTTTTAAGGTATGAATTTTATATCAAAATTTATAAGATTAATATATACATATTAACTTTTGTCATGATAGTAGTGATCAAATAGAGTACTACTAATTCTAGAAAAAAGGCTTCATCTAGTTTCCTGTACATGATTTCAGGTTTGAGTCTCTATCAGTTTTCTGCAGTGAACCATGACTATATTTAATGGCAACTTTAAAGTCTCCAAAAAGATGAGGGGACCCCACAACAACAATTCCATCAGGATTATAAATCCACCAAGCTGACAAACACCACCCAAAGACCAGCTTTGGACTACACACTGCTCAGAACAATATCAAGATGGCTAGCTGAGATGATACAGCTTCAGAGACTACTCTAGCCAGGACTTGAGACAAGCCCTTACTTTCAAATTATGCAGAGGTTGGACAACAAATGATACAGCTACCTCTCCCAGGACTTGACAATTAACTCAAAATTTTTTAAAGATATCCTAAAGATGCCTTCACCCCCAGATAGCAGGAAGTAATTTTAAGAACATGACACCCACATTCCCAAGAGGTAGGGTGGGTGGCTTTTGGCCTTTCAATGGGTTACGGATAATTGTCATCATTTAGGATGGTTGGTTACAAGTTGTTAATTGATAATGGTCAGGAAAAAAGCTAAACAAAGGAGATTAGATTCAGGTTTCTTGTTTGAAAAAAAAGAAATAGAAAAAAAGAGGGTATAGATAAGAGGTATATTATTGAATCTGAAAAAAATAGAAATGATAGTATAAAAGGGTAGATTATTGAATCTATTCTAAAAAAGGGAGGATATGGACATGATAAGATAAAAAGGTAGCTTATTAAATCTACATTTAAAAAGCAACTACTAGTTTTAAATATTTTATATTGGATTGGATTTTTGTATATTGTATACAAATTATGTATATTGATATAAATTCGAGGTTAATTTTGTTAGAATATACTGTATATACATTTCTATTCTTGTTCAAGTATTGTACCTATAAAGTTTATTTAACAATGTAATAAACTGCTAGTCCATGAAAGTTATTATTACCAACTAATTAGGATATAAAAAATGCAAGTTAGTCATTACAATCAAACTTGTACGTCATATTAGGTGTATTTTCAAGGTCAAACAGATATATTTTAGATAAACAGGTCATCTTCAAACACTTCAGAGATCTACAGAATATGGCATTTAAGATGTTTTGACAACATAATTTCTTTTTATTTGTATGATAGTGAGACATGTCTGCTCCTGGCAGCACCAATCTACTTCAGAGAAAATGATGAGCATCAAAGAAGCAAGTGTTAGCCACTGGGGAAAAAGGTGCCCTTGCCTTGATTGCTTGACAGGATGCTGTGTAAACTGGACATGCAGGACCCATAGGAGGTGACCACTGAATTTTGCAAGTTAAGATGGTCCTTCAGGTTCCTGCTTCACAGAAGAAACTGCCAGACATTCTGCAGGACACAGGGAGAAGTGACTGACAAACTTTGCCAGAATGAGCGGAACAGTCCTTAAAATTCCCTGCTTCGCTGAAAGCTATGCCAGAGACTCTAGGCCTATAGGCTGAAAACAGATTCCCTAACTTTACAGAGGAACTTTGGATGACTGTCCAGGTAGCCAAATGTCTCTGTCATTTCTAGAATTATGGAAGTTGCTTGCAATGCACTTCCTGTTCACTCAGGCAATATTATATCCTTCTGGGATCTTTGATGGAGTTGAAGACTAGATAGTTACAAGTTTTCCTTAGTCATGATAAAAGGTAAATTAGATATGAAACTTTAGACTCACAAGACAGGATAGATGATAGATATTTTCTTTAATTTTTCCAAATACAAATAGACTAGATATTGTAACTGTAATTCTTTCTGGATAACTATTTTGTTATATATAATTTTACTATGTTAAAGTTAAAACATTCCTTTTTGATAAGACAGAAAAGGGGAAGTACTGTGGGGTGTCTTTCTGTATGCTGTGAATATGTGTAGCTCCCACTGGATAATAAATAAAGCTGCTTTGGCCTGTGGCAAGGAAGCTTACAGCCAGGTGGGAAATCCAAGCAGAGATACAGAGAGAAGGGCAGAGTTGGGAGAGATGCCAGCCACCACCAAAGGAGCAGCATGATGCCACCAAACCGGTAACACCATGGCCACATGCAACACATAGATCAATAGGAATGGGTTAATATAAGATGAGTTAGCTAGCCAGAAGCTGAAGCCATAGGCCATACAGTTTGTAGTCAATATAAGCCTTAGGGTGATTATTTTATAAGCATCTGCAGGACCTTGGGGCTGGGCAGGACTGAGAAACATTCTGGCTACACTACAGAGTGAGTTCCAGGACAGCCAAAGCTACACAAAGAAACCCTGTCTCTAAAAACAAACAAACAAACAAACAAAAACCAAAAAACAA
This sequence comes from Peromyscus leucopus, assembly GCF_004664715.2. Taxonomy (NCBI): domain Eukaryota; kingdom Metazoa; phylum Chordata; class Mammalia; order Rodentia; family Cricetidae; genus Peromyscus; species Peromyscus leucopus. Next base: position 128,979,511 of record NC_051067.1, on the reverse strand, counting down.
ACAACAACAAAAAGCTTTCTTGGGGTTGGAGAGATGGTTCATTAGTTAAGAGCCCTGGCTGCTTTTCCAAAGGACCCAGATTCAATTCCCAGCACCCACATGGGGGTTCCCAATCATTTATAACTCCATTTCCAGGATCCAATGCCTTCTTCTGGGCTCCATGGGGACTGTATGCATGTGGAATACAGACATACATGTAGAGGAAAGACCCAAACACATAAACTGAAAAGAAACCTGAAATTGCTAATGCCCTTATTTGGATTATAACAAATGTGAGAGAAACCCCTAGGAGAAGACCTAGGCAGTTCTGTGAGGCAGGTCTAGATTGGTTTAGCTGAGAGAGAAAAGCCCATGCTAATTGTGGGCAGCAGCATCCTGTAGGCTGAGGTCTAGGACTGAATAAAAAGGAGGAGACAAACTGAGCAGCAGTATTTATCTCTCTGTTTCCTGACTATGGATGTGACCAGCGGCCATACTCCGGCCACCAAACCCCAGCAGCCATGACTTCCCACCATGATGAACAATGCCTAACACTGTGAGCCAAAATCAACTTCCCCTTCCTCTAGTTGCTTTTGAAAGGGATTTTGTCACAGAGATGATAGAGGTAATGCAGCCCTGGACAAGATGTTTGGGTTAGAAGAGAGGCTGTTGGCTGGCCTCAGTATGTGTCCTCTCTTTACTCTTTAGTAATAGTAATAGTGACAAGTGCTTCCCAGCCTCCCCTGCATCTAAATGCTGTAGTGGGAAACCAGAAGCTATCCACATCAATTTCTAAAGAGAAGTGGGGGAGGGGCGTGGTGTCTCACTATGTAACCCTATGTGACCTGGAATTCAAGCTGGTCTTGAACTCACAGAGATCCACTTGCTTCTGCCTGAGTGCTAAGATTAAAACCATGGGCCACCACACCTGACTATGATTTATCATTTGTCCTTGTCTTTTTTTTAAAAGCACATTCATGTGTGTGTGTGTGTGTGTGTGTGTGTGTGTGCGCGCGCGCGCGCTAGAGTGTGTGTATATCAGGGAACAACTTGTAGTAGTCAATTATCTCCTTCCACCTTGGAGAGTCCAGTTATTAAACTTGGGTCACCTTTACCCTCTGAGCCATCTGGCTTGCCCAAGATTTCCTTTTACAGGCAAGTTGAATTTATGATTCATTCTAATTATGGTTCACTGGGGAAGAAAGACTGAGTTCACAGCCGGAGAGAAAAGACTCCCTTCCCCCAGTAGACCCTGTGGTTAAAAGTTAGCAAGCTTCGGGAAGATGTCTGGAAGAACTATTGATACTTTGAATGAACAGATTGATCTGTGCAGTGTCCTGATGCTGTGCAGAAAATGTTTTCTAAAGACTGATACCTATGACTACTTTGCTCTGAAGTCATGGACCTGAGCTCTGACTGATGGACTCAAAGTGTTGTGGCATCTTCAGCTAGAGAGCTGGTCTCCATCTCTCTTCTTTGCCTGCTGGGAGGCAGATGGTGAGTTGTGAGGGAAACGAGGCTGGGCTCCCAGCCCTGGGAAAACATAACTGGAATGCCTATTTCTGACTTCATCTATGTAAAAGAAGAATACTTCTGATCCTGGTTGAAACAGGATGAGTTTACACCAATCTGGTCAGCTAACTCTAATCCTAACTCACGAGGGGTGCTGACAGTGCTGGGGAGTAGTGGTGGGAAGCTATTTGATCTTTCACAAACACTATTAGTTGGAAATTTGTTTTAAGGGATAGATTTTTTTTTTTAAATATTTGGTTTTGTTTATTTTAGTGTGTGTGTGTGTGTGTGTGTGTGTGTGTGTGTGTGTGTGTGTGTGTGTATACTGGGCAGATGTTGCTGGAGAGCTTCTCTCCAGGTTCCACCAAGCCCCGCAGTCCCACAATCCACGTATAAAATAATCATTCAGACACTTATATTACTTATAAACTGTATGGCCGTGGCAGGCTTCTTGCTAACTGTTCTTATATCTTAAATTAACCCATTTTTATAAATCTATACCTTGCCACGTGGCTGGTGGCTTACCGGTGTCTTTACATGCTGCTTGTCCTGGCAGTGGCTGCAGTGTCTCTCCCTCCTTCATCCTGTTTCCCCAATTCTCCTCTCTCCTTGTCCTGCCTATACTTCCTGCCTGGCCATCAGTGTTTTATTTATATAGAGTGATATCCACAGCAGGCAGAGGACAACTTGCGGGACTTGGTTCTCTCCTTCCACCATGTGGGACACAGGGCTGGAACTCAGGTCCTTAGGTTTGGCATTAAGTGCCTGTACTCACCGAGCCATCTCTCTGGGCCCCAAATAGGCTTTTTAATCACACAAGCATCAGCCCAGTACACTTGGAAACCCATTTTCGCACCTATCTCTGTTACAGGAAGCCTGGACGACATAACCTGGAACATAATGTAAATTCAGTTTTTTTAATTCACTTCTGTTCTCTTGGTATTTGAGAGGAAATTCAGACAATTGATTCAACAAGACAAATGATTAACTGCTTGCCATCTGCAGAAACCCACATCTTCATTGACCCTGGTTAAATAAAATTACATTTGTATCTGAATGAATTTCTCAGTGGTACTATTCATCTTGATATGTCTTTTATACTTGTGTGAAATTAAAAATCTACTGAAGAAGAAAAACATTCATTGAACCAATCTGGACATTTAAAAAATAATGTCTTATTCTTTTGCACTGAGGAAGTCCAACAAATAATTTTAGCAGGTTAAGAACATGAAGAACTACAGCCAAACATTAGGCAGAGCTTGGGGAAGCCTGAGGAAAAATGGTATAAACGATTATTGGGGTCAGAGAGGTTGAGAACACCAGGAGAACAGGGCCCACAGAAGCCACCAAGCAGGGGTTATAGGGGCTCACAGAGACTGAAGCGGCGATCATGGAGCCTACATAGGTCTGTCTACATATATCTTATGGGTGTTTAGCTTGGGGTTTCTGTGGGACTCCTAACAGTGGGAGCTAGGATGTCTCTGACTCTTTTCCCTTCTCTTGAGACCCTTTCTGTCCTACTGGGTTGCCTCATTCAGCCTTGATATGAAGGTTTGTGCCTAGTCTTACTGCATCTTGTTATGCCATGTTCAATTGATATTCCTGGGAGGCCTGCTCCTTTCTGAAGGGAAACAGAGGAGCAGTAGATCTGGGGGAGAAGGAAGGTCATGGGAGGAAACTGGAAGTAATGGAGGGAGGAGAAACTGCAGCTGAGATGTATTGCATGAGAAAAGAATAAATCAAAAGAAAACAAGAAATTCTTGAACAAACAAACAAAAAGAACATGAGGAAACTAAACCTTCATCTGTAAATGACCACTAGCCATGGTGCCAAGAAATCAAAGGGAAAAGACCATAGTGTGGGGGGAAGCTGGATATCTGCATGTAAGAAGTGAAGGAGAGCCCTTTATGGCATGGGCAAAATCACATCAGCAATGGATTTGAGGTGGGCTGGAGACACAGTTCAGCACTGCCTCCTATAATTCCAGTTTCAGGGAATTGGCACCCTCTTCTCTTGGCAGTGCACACATAACACACACACACACACACACACACACACACACACACACACACACATTAAAAAGTAGCCTAAAGATCTAAGTATGAGCTGGGATGTGGTCAGTTGGTAGAATGCTTGCCTAGCACTCGGGAAGCCCTTGTTTCAATCCCCTGAACTACATCAAACCAGGACATGGTGTCACATGCCTGCAATCACAGCAGAAGTAGAGATAGGAGAATCTGGAATTCAAGGTTCTCTTTATTACATAGAGTTTGAGGCCATCCCGGGCTACATGAGTGTGAGTTCCTTTCTCTCTCTCTCTCTCTCTATATATATATATATATATATATATATATATATATATATATATATATATATATATGATTAAAACTATGGGGATAAGCTTTGGCAATGATTCCTTGGATATGACACCTGAACTGGAGGCAACAAAAATGAAAAGGAACAAAAGGGCAACGTTAAACCTCAAAACCATCTGTGCATCCAAGGACACAGTCAGCAAAGTCAAAAGGGTAATCTGGAACGCTGAGAAAAATTTTCAAGTAGTATATCTGGAAAGTGGTTGATGTGCAGACTATAAAAAGAACTCCCAGACCTCAGCAGCAGCAACAAAAGGTTCACATAACACTCTTTTAAAATGTGCACAAATGGGCAGGCTCTTTGAAGCCCAGTGCCTAGGGTGTGACACCTTGCACAGCCTTGGTGCAGTGGGGAGGGGCTTGGACCTGCCTCAGCTGAGTGTGCCAGGCTCTGCTGACTCCCCATAGGGGACCTTGATTTGGAAAAATGTGGGGATGGGGGGTGGGTTGGGGGGGAAGGCTGGGGGATGGGGAGAGGGAAGAGGGGGGAACTGTGGTTGGTATGTAAAGTGAATAGAAAAATTCTTAATAATATAAAAAAATGTGCACAAGATTTGAATAGACACTTCTTCCAAAGCTGTGTGCAAACGACCAGCAAGCATGAAAAAGTGTTTGGCAACGGTTACATTAGCTTTAGTCGTCAGCTTGACCTAACCTAGAGTTGCCTGGAAGATAGTCTCAATCGGGGATTGTCTGCATTGGGTTCGCCTGTGGGCATATCTGTGCAGGGTTTCTTAATTATGTTAACTGATGGAGAAGACAAGCTCGGTGTGGGCAGCACCATTCCCTAGGCAGGGTATTCTGAACTGTGTAGAGTGGAGGAGCCAGGCTGAGCACAAACAAAGGAGCAAACACATTTGCATCCATTTCTCTCTGCTCTTGACTGTGAATGTGATGTGACTGGCTGTTTGAAATTCCTGCTGCCTCAACATGTCCGCAGTGATGGAATAAACCATAAATCATTAGTGTTTTCTACTTTAACTTTTTTTTTTGCAAAGTAGTTTATCACCACCTCAGAAATGAAACTAGGGCAGTATCACTAATACTTAAAAAATATATGTATTTATCGGTGCCATAGTAAGATACTATCCCATATCCATTCAGAAGGCTGTTATCAAAACTAAAACAAACCCAAGAAGTAGTAAATGTTGGAGGGTGTGCAGAATAACCAAAGCGTTTGTGCATGGCTAGCCAGGGTGGAAAACGGGTGAGTTATAATGGAAAGAGCACAGCAGCTCCCCTGAAAATAAATATAGAATTATGATATGACCCAGCTAGTCCTCCTCTAGATGTATAGCACAAAGAACTGAAAGCAGGATTTGAAAGAGGTA